>NW_026459278.1:0-60798 GCF_021730395.1 Mercenaria mercenaria | reverse complement strand
CCAGACTGCGCGGTCGCATACCCACTATGTTGGTTTTCTCATGGCACGGCTCAAATATGGTATATTACTAAAGGTGAAATAACAAATCGTGTAATACATACTCTTGCCATGAAATTCTTCTTACATTACTTTGTCAGTTGTAACTTTTACAGAAAATGGAGTGTTACATTCAACTTCTCAGACGTAACGTGTCATGACAAATCATTGCACGCATGACATCAAAGAAAGAAATATTTTTAAAACTACGCATGTCAGTCAAGTAAGAGCGGTTACACCCAGGTGAAAATGATGGTCAGATGACCATATACTACCATGGACTATCATAGTAGTTCATTGTCATACAACCATGGAAAACCGTGGCCGACCATGTATTGTTTAACGTACCACAGTTTTTGACAGTGGGCAAACACCACGGTCGACTGTGCTTTTTATTTAATGGTTTAACATGGTCGCAGACCACAGCTGACCATGGGCATGGATTATTATTGACCATGCATGCAGACCACGATTAATCACTGACGACTGTCAAATACCGCGTAGCAATTTGATAAAACATAGCCGACCGCGGTTTTCTATTTTTGTAGGACAATGAACAATCATGGTAGTCCATAATATATCATGGACATCTGACTATTGAGTTATCTTTATTTTGATAATTCTGAAAGGAGACTACCCAGAAATAAGTCCAGTCCCAACCCATATTTTGGTAATACACTGATAGTAATATGGCAACGCAAGACAAGCAAATATACGGATTACCAATTTAGCTCTCTGAAAGGAGGGATTACATGATTTTACTGACAGTATCAACACGTGTATTTGAATTCTGCAGGAAGCTGATGCCAAGTTTACAATCTAAAAGCTTCAGTTTGCCTCACAATTCTAGGTAGTTTTTAATCTTATATATAATTAATTTTACTAGTTTTCGATGTGATCATTTCGACATATGCCATTTAACGTGCATCGGACCGCTGTCTTGACAGCTCAGAAGAGCCAAGATTCACGCGAACTATTTTCTTTTGATAAACACATACAATGTAATTAGGTAAAAAGTAAGATGTAAGATGGTTTACAAAAATAAAGGTTTTTATAGAAACAGTTGTACATAACATTCGGGGTATACTGTGACATGTACTTCTTTTCATTTATCTTGGATAATGCATGTATGCAGTTTAACTGTCACTTGTAATACATGTCCTCGTGTTGTCGCGTGTTAACTCCTGACAGACGGACATAAGGAAACATAAAAAACATGCGAATTAGTCGTGGTTTCGTGTTGTCGCGTGTCAAAACAACACTACTAGATAAAACCGAAGCAGGATAGAAACTATTGTTGTGGTCTCGTCCAACTTTTGTTGTGTTGTCGTTCAGGCAGGTCAGCACTACATGGATATATTTGTATGTACGAGAGAGATGTGTTAATGGTACAATCATGAAACTTAGAGTTAAGAAGCTAGGTTACTGAATGCTATGTACCTGAAACTGTCATGTTTAAATTAATAATAGACTGTTGCTATGTTGAATGATAGTTGGTTAAAAAGTTGGTTAAAAGGTTATGATTTGTTGTATTAATGGCTACTTTAAGCTTCACAGACTCTGTGAGCTCAAAGAACCAAACAATATAGAAAAACTGATTCCGAGGATTTGGAGACATTTACGGCCATTACACGGTACTTAAACATTAGTTTTGTTACAAAATCTATATGTACATCCATAAGAGAGATAATAAGTCTATAAGAAGATTCCATTGAACTCGTGAAAGTTAATAAAATCTACAAGAAGCTGAGACTCTGTTTCAACGATTTCCGGCAAATCTTCATTCTCATTTGTTTTTATTTTATTTTCAGAAATAACTTCTGCTTGCGACTCTTTTAATTGTTGATTGCTACGATTTTCTGTATTGTCGATGCCTGGTTCGTTTCCTTTCGATTTTGTTTTCATCGCGACGGTCTTTTTGTGACTGTCGTAGGTTTTCTGTATTTGTCGGAATGCTTTTGTATTCATTTCACATGGATATATTCTGCTGCCATAGCGGAATGACATATCTATAATTTGAAATATGCTTGCGTACTTTTGGGGACAACGTCTTATCAAAAACCTCTCAGAGTTTGATTGTTGATCCTTGTATGTGTCAATATGTAGGATAACCAGAATTGTTTTATCGTATTGCTTGCCTGTAAGTATAAACATTATCATGATTATAAAAACAGACACTTTAAACACACTAAGATTTCAGTTACTCTGTTGCTGACACAGTTCACATTTCGCTTCTTAACAATAAACTATATCATATGTGGATTGACAAAATTTAGGTGAAATGAAAATTATATTTGCGAAACATCATTCACTATTATTATTCAATATGCTGATGCACATAAACACTGAATGAATTTAATGCATTTTGGTAAGTTTAATTATTACCTTAAAGATGTATGAACTAATAAATAATTGGTGTGAAATTAATATGTTTAGTTGAAATTAGACAGGAGAAACGCTGTTTTGAAGCAACCTAAATAAAACTTGAAAATAGAATGATGTTTTACAGTACTTACTGCTGATGAACCTCAAGCAGTTGTCAACGTCTGTTTTAAGTCGGGGAATATGAATACAAACAAAGATCAAGAACACATCTGTGCCTAACTTGCTGACGTCACAATCGGGAATTACATTAAGTACAATTCCATATGTACTCATCTTTTCTTGGAATTCATGGACGAACTTTGCTGATGCCGCAGACTCTAAAGGATTCAAAATGTAAGCAGTCGGCTTAGGAATGTCTGAAAAATAGGTATATGCAAAAAAAGAAGCTCCTGACAAAAGAGAGATTCAGTCATAAATAGAAAACAATAAATAAGGACATGATTTTGCATAGAAGAATTAACAAATAATATGATTGTTAAACTTCATCCTTTATATTTTATGTAACTATTAGCGTATCCTTGGAATGTGCCTTTTCATTTATAAATATATTTAGTAATACTGCCTTACAATGATTATAAGCAAAAAGCCATAAGAGTGCGCAACTATGCTTATAAAATTATATATTGCTATTAAAACTATATAGAATGTAACTGTTCAAATATTTTAGACTGATTTACTTCATTACAACTACACGAGAATGTAGCTCAAAGTAATAAAGTATCCGCGTTCATTCGTGGGTCGTTAAAAGAAAAACGTCAGTATACTTGCATCTTTTACGATACTCAGTTTGAAGAACAATTAAATGTATGTTCAAAAAAGTTTACCCAAACTGTCCTGACAGTTTTTGTAAGCAAAGGTGTTTGATTTAGCAGCAGACGTTTCATCTGTTTCCGTCATAGATTTCTCTGCAGTTACTTGGGTTCCAGTGTGCTTTAAATTATATTCAAAAATGAAATTTTCAATTTCATTCAATGCGTTTTCATTAATTGCACTCTTTAATATACCTTTGTCTAAAAGGAATACCATATCCACCACTCTAGCAATATTGAACATAACAACGTTCTTTCTTGACAATAAAACACATCTGCAACTAATTATCTTCTACTGATTAATACTTCTGCACAAGTTTTACGTATCTAATAATCTTTTTTTTCATGATTCGCTTCCTGATTTCAAAATGTATGACAAGAGGGCCATGATGGCCCTATATCGCTCACCTGAGTACCATTGCTCTTAATGATAAGATTAATTTTTGACACAGATCCTATAGGAATACACATTAAATATCATCAGGATAAATATTTTCTTGTAACAGTCCCTTTTGACCTATGGGTCACATACTAGTCAGGGCCAATCTCCATATCAAGTATATTTTTGAGGAATTTTCCATTATTAATAATTCATATTCGTTCGCATCAATGCAGGATTTTCCTCAAAAATGTAGAACAGTCGTCTGTCGCTTAGACAAAGATGTTTGCCATATATGTGCATAATATGAACTCTAAGTACCATCAAGGTAATTTGTCATAAATTCAGTCAAAAAGTATCTACCCTTGTCCGAGTTTCAATACAAGTTGTGTGCAAGTTTTATTCAAGTTGATTGCAAAATGTGGTCTCTTTCATGTTCACAAACCAAAAATGGCAAATTTTGGCCCTTTAAGGAACCATAACTCTGAAACCAATAATGGGATCTGGCCAGTTTTCGAAAGGAACCGAGATATTATGCCCAAAATGTTGTGTGCAAGTTTGATCAAAATCAAATACAAAATGTGGTCTCTATCGTGTTCACAAGGAAATTCTGAACGGACGGAAGGACGACGGACGAACGACGGACTAAGGGCGATCTCAAAAACTACGTGACAGGTGAGCTCAAAAGTTGTAGTTTATAGCAAAACAGTGTTTTATCACTATTTATACACGATGGGGGTTATACGTCGGGCGTAATAATTTCACGAGGGCGCAGCCCGAGTGAAATTATTTCGGACGACGTATAACCGCCCGAGTGTATAAATAGTGATAAAGCACTGTTTTGCTATAAATTATTTCGATTCTAATATGTTCTTTATTGTAAAATTTATATCAAACATGATAGAACTGTTTCTTCGCGCAAACATGGCGCCAATAGTAGGTATTTGTTAAAACACGCCAGGACCGGAAACGGTAATACGTCTTGCGGCAGAATTCAGTTCGAGCGAAAATTATTGCGAATTATTCAGCAATGCGAATAACTAATTCAGTATGCGTATAAATTATTCAAAACATTTGTGCAATATGATATTTCGTTTAAAACATTAAGTAAAATATTTCATGAAATTTGAAAGGGCTATTTCTTGATGCGTACAATGCGCTAAATATCACGTTGACGTGACGTCAACATAACATCGTTGTGATGATTAAAGCATTGTTAGCCATATTAGAATGTGTTATATAACACGTTCCCATTCTTGCAAGTTTTGTTTCAATTTCGATTATAGATCTATATTGATGGTGCTGGAGCACTATTTTTCTGTAGGTTATTTGGTTTATTTTCGTCACGTGATCAAAACAAGCGTGCTCATCTAAGTGCCATCTTCATACGCTTTGTTTTTGTTATGAATCTTAGATTAAGACAGATATGTCTTAAAATAAGTTAAACGCGGGTAATTTTTATAAAATTGTATTTAAAAACCTATTTCTTAGATTTCTACAGACGTGCACTATTTCTAATTTACGGAGGTCATGGAACTACTTCATGAGTAGGTAACTGCGTCTGCAGATGCTGTTCGGTTTCGGATATGGATTTTTGGCCTTAAGTGTTGTGGTATGGTAAATCTGTGGGCGTGGCTACGCCGCCCACAATTAGTGTTCAAAAGCCTGGCAGCCATTACGTGCTAGACCAGATGGCTCCCACGCTGTTTCCTTTACTATAGTTAGGCCTAAAACGCTTAAAGCCATAAAGTGTCCTTCTTTCCGCTGAAAACATGGAATTAAAGGTTCTCGACCCGATAATTTCTTCAAAATCTGAAAAATTCTGAGAAGACTTTTTATGTTTCTTTTGACCTAACCAGAGAAAAGTTTCCCAAATATTTTGCCAGATTGCTCACCAAAAACTGAAATAGTGTCTTATCTTACACTAGGCAATTTCTCTCATTAAATACGAAAACAAATACTTTCTTTTTGTCTGATGCACAAGTGATACAATTATGTGTAATAAACCACCAGATCAGTACTGTCACTCGAACCCACGGCCCCAAATCGATGAGAGCTTTTAATTTAACATTAAAATATGACCCGACTGTAGTTCATCAGTTCGTTAATAAGCGTTTGAAGATATGCAGCTGGGTTTCTTAAAACTTCTATTTCTGACCAGTATCTGTAGCTGGGTATTAAAATTTCTATTTCTGACCAGTATCTGTAGCTCAGTATCTGTAGCTGGGTATTAAAACTTTTATTTCTGACCAGTATCTGTAGCTGGGTATTAAAACTTCTATTTCTGATCAAGTATTTGCAGAGTCAGAGTTATTGCCGGTGAATTATGCATTATTAACTCGCATTAATAATACGCATCTGAACGACAAACAATGATTTTATTCAAGAGCAAATCACTAAATGAGATAATTTATTTCGATTCTAACACGTTATCAAGGATTTTAAAGTACATCCTTGACGACATTCATTAAATATATGCCTGCTTTCAATTGGTTTCTTTTGTTCTTTGTTTAATAGGAAAATGAATCGAGTCGTGTTAGAATAATCTTTCATATGTATGGTAATAGGCATATTGCATAAGATTATTGGGATCAGTTTTCAACGTTGAAATATGACCTGTCTATAGTTGATCAGTTTTTAACGAGGGTCAAATTTTTACGCGTGGGTGGGTCATTAAATAACGGGAAGGGTCAATTTTCAACGTTGAAACTTGAACATTAATCCGTTAAAAAATGACCCATGGGGTCATTTTCCAACGGGGTCAAAATTTAAAGTTCTGGCAATCATATAGATATTGTACGATCATTTAATTTTGTTAGCACGGAATTTGTCGGTGGACAAAAAAAAATATACCTCTCTTTTGCCTACAATGATAAAATCCTATTACCCGAGTAAGAGATATTTTGACTATCAAAAACATTTTCAACCTATTTGACACGTGACCAAGCGAAAATGACTGTCAGATCATGTGACCGCGCTGATAGTTTGAATGTCATATAAGGGCAATTAACTGTTTCAGTTTTGTAGCCATATTATTGCCTCCCTTGTACACATACAGTAGTGACGTCACTATTCAATGTGTACACAGGCGATTACCGCCATAAGATGACACTGTTAAATTAAATTAATTAAAAACATTTTTAAACATTTTTATGTACTGAATTTTGTTCGGTATAATAAAATAAATATCATATGACCGCGTGTGTGACATTGATATTGTCAACCCTCGATACAGAATGCCACCACTCGGCTTTCGCCTCGAGTGACATTCTGCCCTCGGGTTGACAATATCAATGTCACACACGCTGCCATATGATATTTATATAATGTCATTTTGTGAATTATACATTTCTAGACTTCGGCTATTGAACAAAAATTAATGAATCTTCTTATTAAATTTTATAAAGAACAGAAATTCTATACAGCACATAGTTATAACAGTTTAGTAAAACATGCATACTATGAATGATGTTTAGCAAAGACCAGATATAACTTCTATATTCATTTCTTGATGGCAACAATACAATTATAATAACTGAGCCGCACCATGAGAAAACAAACATAGTGCATTTGCGACCAGCACATCCACGCAGTCTGGTCAGGATCCATGCAGTTCGCTTTCAAAGCCTATTGCAATTAGAGAAACCATTGGCGAACAGCATGGATCCTGATCAGACTGCGTGCATGCGCAGGCTTGTCTGGATCCATGCTGGTCGAAAATGCACTATGTTGGTTTTCTCATGGTGGGGCTCATTATGTTGATATAGTTTACAGCTAAGCTGATCTGGTCAAGTAGCTTTTCCGATTCATTACACCGGATATGAAGCATGCATTGTTCTTATTGTTTTCTACATCCAGTCTAACGTATTCGCATCTAAAATTTTAGAGATCCGTTCATATTATACAATAGATGATGGTTTACTTGGATGAAATAAAACCTGCTTTAGTTTTGCCTGTGTTTCTTATGGTAACTGGATTCATTGGTAATCTTCACGTGCTTTTCGTATACACTTTTCGGCTTAAACCTTCCAACCACGGGATCTATATTCGTTTTCTTAGTGTTCAGGATACCATTGCGTGTGTACTTCTTATCCCCACACAGATCTACATTTTCTCCAATTTATGGACATATGGGAATGAATTTACATGCAGAATTTATTCATTTGGTTCATCTTTAATTCATACTGCAACTGCTTCTACACTACTTTTAATTGCCACAGACAGGTAAGTTATTTAAAAAAAATACCATCGTTAATAGTCCCGCATGAGTCATTTTAAATTCATTAAAACATAACTGGATTATCATCAACGTTACAATTCAAAAGTCTTTTTAATGGATTCGCTTCTCAGAGTCTTAGTTAAGCGTGCAGTTAATGCATGTGAAGGATGTTTTCGTAGTTTAAGCTCAATTAATAAAAACATCTAATTCTATTTTCAGGTATCGAAAAATATGTTGTCCGCTTGGATGGCAAATAAAAAGAAGAATCGCTAAGTTGTTATGCATTATTGTTCTGATTTTCGGCTGTTTTATTTCATTGCCGTTTTTAGTATTAATAGAACCAAAAACGAGAGAATTAAACAATGTTACTACCACAAGGTGCGGTGATAGATCTATGAAATATGAACAATATTATCTTATTACAATGGCTACCATATGTGTTGGATTATTATGCATCCTTATTTGTCTCTATGTGTTGATTTTTAAATCAGCACCGAAATATTACCTAAGAGTCAACATAAAAGACACTGAGAAAAATACACAAGGTACAAACAAAAGTTCCGAAGCACAGGAAGAGTATGCATCTAGAGAAATTATGACACCACCTGGAGAAGATATTATGCAGCCATCCGACTACCGAAAACCGCAAGACAATTTCAATTTCGATCCAAATGCAAAGGAACAACAATCGACCAATTGTAATACCAGACAAACGTGTACGGAAAACTGTAATGTCGATTCAAAAAGATCAAACAGGGCAAAGAAAATGATAACTCTTTTCATCTTGATAACTGTTCTGTATTTCATTAGCTATATTCCATTTCTGGCTGGAAGAATATTTCGTTCTCATGAACTGTTAACTCCGTCTTTGACAACTGGAATTGTATACACTGTACTTCAGTTGTCTATTTTTATCAACAGCGCGGCAAATTGTTTCATATACAGTTGTTTCGATACTCGTTTCAGAAATGAGATAGGCCTTATGTATAAAACACTACGGTACAAGTTCAAACACTGAGGCAGCCATACTGGCAGTATCAAGTATGCTAAGTGTAACTTGTAGCATATGGTTTGTAATATTTTGTTAAGATCAAATGCAGTTACAGAAAGAAGGAAAAGTAGAAGTATCTATCAAAAACATCATGGTCAACTGTATAAGATTGAGTACAACAAGTGGAAAAGACATTTGTAACGACAGCGAACAAGTGTATAGATCTATTTGAAATATTATAAGTAGTATTCCATGAAACTATCGAATGCAACGGAAACAGATAAACCTGTCAAACTATCGATTGCAACGGAAACATGTAAATTTGGCAAACTATCAAATGCAACGGAAACAGATAAACCTGTCAAACTATCGATTGCAACGGAAACAGGTAAACTTGTCAAACTATCAAATGCAACGGAAACAGATAAACCTGTCAAACTATCGATTGCAACGGAAACATGTAAATTTGGCAAACTATCGAATGCAACGGAAATAGATAAACCTGTCAAATACAACGGAAACATATGTGTTGGAATAATCAATTCGATAATCATATGTTTAAATACTTACTGCTTAAACATTTGCGTAATGTCAATTTGTTGATTACTAGACTTTGGATAAATTGAATAAGTCCTCCGTTACTCTAGTTACATTCACTACAGGTCCATCCATAGGCAAAGGGTCTTAATATCGGCTTAATCAAGGTACTTCCAGACATGAGTGTTGACACAGCGGTGATTAAAGGCTTATAATGCCCTTGTTGATAATGTGGCTGTCACAATTTTTGTTTTGTTTTGAACAGGTTATATATCAATAACTTGTTAAATCTTATGTTTGATAATTGTTTTCTCCAATATATGTCAAAGGTTTGAATATTGACTGACATGGTAGAAAGTTTTATTGAACCCACTGTTTTTGATAATTTCCCTTTGTGACTCATATGCAATGTGGCACCACATAATTATGCATAGCATCTATGTAGACGCATCAGTTCATCAGTTTTTAACATGAAATTTAAAACCATATCGAACTTTAAAGATGAAAAGAAAAGCAAAGAATATAGAATTCGAATATAATTTTTTCTCAACGCACGAAAATTATGCAACGTCATAAGTATTTCATAATACCGGAAGAAATCTACCCTCTGACCCGTATCAACAACTGGTTTCTGCCTTTGATAACGTCACATCCATAACATGACTGTTGGCGAATAATATTATTTGAGATGTTATGAAAGTCTGCCTCAAAACATCTACACCACGAATTTTCTTGTTGAATTCTATGATAAACTCTCCGAGAATTTAACTGTTACAAAGGATAGGTATATATTTGTGAATAGATGGAGGTCGAATAACATTGTACAAAATACATGATATATTTTTACATTAACGTAAAAATTAATTGAGGCAATGTAATCATATATAGAAAATTTACCGATGAATATTATGACAATCTTATACAAATGTTTACAAATGTAATGTCGTGTCATTTATTTTAAATGTTGATAATCATTTAAATGTAGAATAAAGAAAATGATATTCATCAACAAATACTACTTCTTGGAATATGTATTCTGTAAATTAAACACTATATACAAACCGAAATGAAGTAGTGACTACCAGAATTATAGCGTTAGCTGGTTTATCTAATTTCGATGTTTTAATGTTGGTTCTTTTTTTACAGATGTTTCTAAATGGTTTGATATGTAAATTTTGAAAGCTTTTGAACGTTCCAAAATATAATAACATAAGCCGTCAAACTTTTTTACTATCTATTAAATCTTAATATGAGCACCATGAGAAAACCAACTTAGTGCATTTGCAACCAGCATGGATCCAAACAAGCCTGCGCATCCGCGCAGTCTGGTCATGATCCATGCTGTTCGCTGACGGTTTATCTAGTAATTGCAATACGGTTTGAAAGCGAACAGCATGAATCCTGACCAGACTGCGCGGATGCGCAGGCTGGTCTGGATCCATGCTGGTCGCAAATGCGCTATGTACAACAATTTAAAATGTGCAATCATCCATTTACGTCAAACAGAAATTCCCTTTTTAATTTACTAGTATCTACTAAGATTAGTTTTGTATATACCAGTGTTTAAGGTGGCTTCATATGCTAATGAAATATTATACATTAAAAAGGCTTGAATCAAAAGGTTTGAACCATTACATTTTTGAAATCTGTTTTAAACGTCTACACAAAAGCATGAAAACTACTCCTACAACAAGTTATAGGTTTACAAAGATAAGTTTGTTTTTTCCCATCATCATTTCTTCATTTAGCAACCACATATAGCCCCCTATTAGCCAAAACTTTTTACGCCATTCAAAAGACATTTTAATACTTTTATGATTATATGCATAGATATTTCTTTCAACCTTTTTTCCCGCTATACATATACATATTTATATAGGAAAGTAGAAAGAGTTTTTCGAACAACGCCACCGCAATATAGCAGTACAAACGAGTGTGCATATTTCACAAGTTCCACTAACCCAATAAGACTAGTTTCGATGCTTCATATACATACTCAAACTGCACTACTCATTTGAGCTTGTTCAACATTTACATACATACTCAAACCTCTGTTTTCATGTCTCACAAATCAGCAGTGACATTTTGGTCTTTTTAACTGATGGGGACCAATGAAGCTATATTTTCTCTCCCTGAAAGTTAACTGGATCTCGAGGATACAATGAATGTTGTAGAGATGGTGTGTATTTATGGATATAATCAAATTCAGAACAGTTGAGGATTATGAACATCTTCTTATTTCTGCTGAGGGGGTTTTGACCACCATGTCATTTTTCAGCCAAGGGGGTTTTGCCTGAGGGGATTTTGAGCGTCTCCCGACTTTTACCATACATGAGATCCAAGAAGATACAAGTTCGCATTATAAATCACTATAGGTAGAGAGAGAATTTTTACGAACAAATCACTACAACAGTATACCAGACCAATTACGGCAAAGAACGAGCGTGCATATTTCACAACAAGTTCACTAGCCCTGTAAAACTAGTTTCGATGCTGCTTTTTATCCAACATACTCGAATTGCACTACACACCATCCGTACTGGTTCATCATTTTCATAGTAAGAGAATCAGAGTCAAATACAGTAGAGAAATATAAGGGCAGCAACAATTACAAAATTAATGTAATGTAAAACAATTAATGTACTAACTGACTGAAAAGGACTATCTAAAAGTGTTGAAACAGTTACAACAGTTATATTGAAATTAAGAAGAAAACGACGCATAACAGGTGCCACTGATTTACTTACATGGTATCTAGTATGATCTTGAAATTATAGTGCGATTACGTATATGCAGACACAAATGGTAAAAGAGTAAACATTGAATACAATATGTCAGAATATTTGACACGAAGACTTTTCAGCGGGGTTTCCCTTATTTACCAACCATGTTAAAGAGAACTAGTATCCTGTCGTGCTATTACAAAGAACAGTTTAATATAGAAAGAGCGAATGACAGTCTCCGGCATATGACTTTCAACGACAAATAGAAGTTTAGTTCATATATAAAATTGATATATATTGGAAGCAAATAACGCAAACAATAGAAAAAAATAACAGATGCCATTTGATTATTTCTGTCCATGAGAGATAATGAAAGTCGCAGTACATTAAACCCCAAGCATCAGCTTAGGTCGAATTTTACACAGATATACTGAATGGAATGAATTTTGATCCCAAAAGGACTTGAAAGTATAACAGCACTAAGTCCAAGTACGAGACTTTGTACGACCTGCACTTTATGGCTTCTGTTATTGTAAGTAATGATATTTAAGAAGATCCCTTCGAAATAAAAAATGCAAACAATTATTATAGCAGACGCGGTTTGACCGAGTCGAGTACATTTAAATATACATCACCCCTAACGGACACTTTGTGTTTTTTCTAAAATCTGAAGAAAAAAAAGTTGACATTTTTCATTTGCCAGAGCATCATTTGTAATACAATCGAAACAGAATGGTGATAAACACCTTGTAGTCTCTATAGCTGGAGTATCAATTTAATTTTTTCCTGATATTTCTGTCATGCTGCTTATGTCTTAAATGACCTGAGTCGCCACCATGAGAAAACCAACATCGTGCATTTTCGACCAGTATGGATCCAGACCAGCCTGCGCATCCACACAGTCTGGTCAGGATCCGTGCTGTTCGCTAACGTTTTCTATAATTGCAAAAGGCTTTGAAAGCCAATAACATGAATCCTGACCAGACTGCGCGGATACACAGGCTGGTCTGGATACATGCTGGTCGCAAATGCACTATGTTGATTTTCTCATGGTGCGGTTCAGACTCTTGATTTGCAAACTTAGAAATCTTCACAACCAACCGCAATACAATACTCTGGCACACTGTTACATTATCTATTGAATCTTTATATGTACAAGAGAGCGTAAATGCATTTCATGATATAGCATGCAATTATCAATATACTGGCAAGCCATGGTCAATATACATAAACTTGTATTTTTCTGTCACTTTTTTTTTCTCTCAAAATATATATCTTGCTTCAAGTACCAGTACCTAGAAACCTAGGCAAATGATTACGACATTCAATAAAGAAACACGAGACGTTCATTTAAGAAATTAAATGCGTGTCATAATAAAATTACGAGCAAAAGAAAAGTTTGAAGTTATGTCAATTATCAAATAAATTAATAATGTAGTTGAAAGAATAACTTTCGCCTATGTAAGCATTCTGCATTCACTTAAATTGTATATATTAACATCTTTTACGTCAAAACAAATAGTGCGTTCTACCCGTATGCAACTCCGAAATAAAACACACTTCATCTAGCTTGTTTTCTTTTTTATTGAATATTCCGATTTTGTTTTCACATTAAATCCAGTTTAACATGTTAAAAAAGAAAATAGATTACGGTCATACGCTTCATTTTCGTTGCTTCAGTCACAGATGCAGTATTTGTACCAAAGTTTCAGTTTTACTGGGCTGATTTTCGTGCACGTATAGAGAATTTTAAATCCTGCAATATTTAACAGACACAAAATAGGGTGAAATATGTGGATTTGCTGTGCAGCAACAGTTATTAATTGGGTTTTCACAAGAAATTGGAAGGAACAGAACTATGACAAATATTATAACAGGTAATAGAAACCGTAATACACGGATTGGCAAGTTAAAAAATAGTATCAAATAACTAATGTACCTACATGCTCTAACAGATGTCAGGAAATGGAATGTTAACGGCCGCAACAACTGTATTAAAAATACTGGAAAATATCGTGTAATTAAAACATTTACTGTTTGTCTGTAATTGTCAAAGTCAGTTGTGTCACAAAGTCAGAAAACTGTAGAACATCAACGGACGTACTGACAAGAATTAAAGTAGTTAGCTGTACCTGTAATACAACTTTTTTTCTAGTAAGCTCCTAGCTAATGCTAATGTTCGTTGGGCAAGTTGTATCCCTTCATCATGTTTTTGTTTTGTTTTTGTTAAGTTTACCGACGCACCGACACAATTATAGAATACCCCAGGCGTTCCTCCATACATTGTTTCATAACGGGCGAGCACATGGGTAGAACCAGCGACCTTCCGTGTGCCAGCTGGACAGCTTCCCCGCGTGAAGAATTCATGGCCCCTTCATCATGAATATATGAATGCAAAGAATGCAAAACTTAAAAGCTTTTTTCATAGTCAAAATCATTTTGTTATTTTTAATCCAAGACTCCTACCCGAATATTGCAGAGAACCAGTAAGAATTTTGGAAAGATATCTATATGTTTCTGGATGCATACTTTGAGCTTTTCTGTATATTTTCTTCTCTTTTTTGAATGGATATACAAAAACAATAATCGGTACTATTTTATAAATGTAAACAAACTCGCAAGTGTCATTATCAGCCAATCATATTTAACTATGGTCGGTTATTCCCAAAGTTCACTATAAAACCCCGTCTGGTTCACGAATTAAATGAATTGGTGCAGCGTAGTGTGTCCTACAACAGAAACAAATAAATATGCCGAAAAAGCCGAATTAATAGTTACATATCGTAGTATTAACTGTGAAAAGCAATCCACCAGTGTAGTGTAAACTCATTGATTGTCCTGTCAATAGTTTGGGACTCTCTAGTTGTATTCGATATGCCCAGTGCTATCATTGATTGTACCTTACCCTTTATTTTGATTGGCTCGAGTATCTCCTAGCATAATCAAAGTAACTAAACCTCTGTTTAGTCACACATCGGATATCGACTCAGTGTCGGACCAACACCATTAACAGATACAGGTTAGCTGTTTATCGACCGAATGGTTGACCAACATAATTTAGCCGATTTTGGCCCAGTATACCAATGCTTGCCGGGTTACGTCATTTATAAAGGAATCATCTTGTGCTAGTAAACATTTCTTGAAATGCCCTTTTGCGAATGTAAAGATCTTGAAAGTTATATATACTTTTCCCTTATCTGCGTTTCATATTTAACGATCTTTTTAATGTGACAATACTCTACATAAGATCGAGAAACCTATATGTTTATGGAAGTCCATCTATTGAGCAAAAGATACAACATAAAGGAATATGTACTAAACAAGATAACATTTCTAAATTCATTTTCGTAAAAAATGATATAAATATTTAAGCTCACCGGAGTAACAGGCTAAGGATAAACTGTTAGAATATAAGGTTCTTTCACTGGTTGCAGATGGGAATATCCGGTCTTGAGAGCAACTGTTTAGGCGGTAACGAGGCTCTGCCGTGTTACCGCGTAAACAATTACCCAAGAGCTTGAGTGATAGTTCCGGGTTTATTTTATCTCCTGCAGTGAAACGCTATGTATTCTTCATAAAATAAAGTTTTATCTAATCGAGAAATATATCATATGGAACAAAGAGAGATTATCAAGTTATTTGAATTTTATCCGATTTTACGTAAAAAATAATGATTACTGCACGAAATTACTACATAGATGTAGTTCGCTATACTAGTACTCGGTTAATTGAATTTTACGTAAACGAAAATTGTTATCTTGTTGAAAATGAATAATCATATTTTTCAAATCATACACTGATTTTAATCAGGAAATATGTTAAGAACATTTTTATAGATAAGAAAAGTAATTAAAGTAATTGCGAAAAATATCGCAAACATTATGAAGACGTCGGTGACCTGTTGCATGACGTCAAGATGTTACTAGCTAATAATGCTTTGTAATGTAAGTCTTCAAGTGTGCCTTATTTCAGGAGGACCTTGAATGCCATCGGTTAAGAACGGAAGATATTGAAAATCTAGCTGGACGGAAGGTATTCGTGTTTAAATTCTCTCATCTTTGCATTTATAATGATGTGAAATTATCAATTGAATAAATTGTTTTACTTTCGTTTTATTTTCTATGTACCATTTCAACATGATACAAATTTAAGACGTCATCTTTGTTGACTATTTGTAAACTTATGGCAGTAATCTACGTATTATGTGAACGAACCCTGTATACTTATTGTAGGTCGTCGATATATTGAGGTGTAACACGGAATCCATGCTGTTCGCTTTCAAAGCCTGTTGCAATTAGAGAAACTGTTAGCGAACAGCATGGATCCTGACCAGACTGCGCGGATGCGCAAGCTGGTCTGAATCAATGCTGGTCGCAAAGCCACTATGTTGGTTTTCACAAGGCGCGGCTCAATTGTGAAAGCATTATTTTCAGTCAAGAGCATCTTGAGATTTAAAAAGTACACGTATGTTTAACATGTTCTTAAATTTCAAGCAATTCAATAACACTAATGTTAAAAATATTGTATAGTGCATTTCTTGGCAGAATAATATTGGAAAAATTGGTCGCCCAATACGAGATAAACGAAAATTTTAAAGGCTCGGTTTGATTGAGCCTGTCATGGACGTTAATGTGTTTGAAAACATTTTTATCGCATATGTTACTGAATATAGTAACAAATTTACACTGACTTTAAAATGTGATATAAATGAGCATCGGGAGCTCAAACTGGTTTTCGTGTGAGCTTGTGTGCATGATATCGATATCAGGCCACTTCCGACGATATTAGGCACACTTCCGCTGCGCAAAACATAAAGATTTATACTTCCACTGACAGAATGTCAAATATACAAACTAACATATAGATATATTTTACAAAAGAATGCACGGTTTATTAACATAATTTCGTTAGCTCACTCTTTGCGTTGTCGTATAAGGTTTACACAAGAAACTACAGTCAGAGAATGCATGAATATGAAACAAATATTTGAATGAAAATGACGACAGCGTCATCAGACAACGTTGACGTTCCCGCATATTAGGCTAGAGACCACCAATTCAAACAACTTACTTGGAATATGGTAAGTGTATATCTGGGAATAAGGTAACGTATGTGCGTTCTGATTGGTTAGTCATGTAAACAAATCCAAGAAAATTGATATTTTTACTGCATTTATAGTACATGTATTTTACTTCACATTTTATGCGTTACGAAAAAAGTTTTATCAGACGAATTTCTCCCACTTTGCCAACGATGTTAACTGGGCCCGTATTCATAAAGAATCTTAGATAGAAATATATCTTAGAAGTCATCATTTTCTAAGTATTTCTCATTTTTGACTTAAAATGTGTCTTAGAAACATTTTTGCCTAAGAATTGTTCTAAGAACGAAATCTGGCTTAGAAATCATCTTAAGTAGGTGATTTTTCTCTTAAAATTTAAGATAGGTAGCCACTTATCTTAACTTTTAAGAATTATCTTAGAAAAGTAAAAATAAAATGGACGCCAATGACCGCAGTTAACAGTTTTTCATGAATTGCATCTTTACTGTATAGACTTTATTAAGCTTAATTTAACTTGTGACGGGCTTTCCGCGTCATAGGTAGCACCTAATTTCATATTAAATATAGACATAGAAATGAAACTAAGAAAAACATTTTCTTATACTTTTTTTCGCTAAGATTTTTCTAAGTCGCTTTATGAATAAGAACTTAAGAATTTCTCTTAGCTAAGTCTAAAAAAATAAGATAAGAAATATCTAAGAGTTGATTCCAAGATTCTTTATGAATACGAGCCCAGGGGATCATATCATTCACACGAAAATTACTTTAAGAAAGTATTCACAGTCCTCACAAAACATGTTTCCCTACGTGTGTGACACTAAATTGTAAGAATTAGTTACTGATGCCTAGTCAATGCCTGAACAAAGAACAAATAATCGATAACAAATATATGTGTAATAAGCGTAATTACGTTTTTCTCGTTTATGGTAGAATGCACCGCCCCACATTTTTAACGGACTTGTAAAATTTTCACAGATATTTCCAAGAGTGTTTTTTTCTCAATTTCTCTGCTGTATATCTTCAAGAATAATGTATCTATTTATGTCCCACATATTTTCAAGCAAGACCACTAATGTAAAATACACAGAATGGCAACTGGCTGTAATCTCGCGTGATCTCGTGTCAGAACGTGAATCGGCGTTATCTTAGTAAAAACAAACATCGGCGAGCATGGAGTTACAATTTGTACCTTTAAAACTACATTTAAAATACATGTTAGCTTCTAAAGCAACTTTAGTTTAATGTGAAATAGTCTCAAGACACAAAGTACACGTTTCTTATCATCAAGAGAAGCGTGGTCATAAGTTGATAATTAATTTACCGATGAATAATTGCTTTCGCATACAATATGGCGCGTGGAGAACGCGTCATTTCCGGTAAACGAGATCTCATTCAATTGTCACTTTGTTTTTTTTTTGGCGAGGTTTGCTCTATATTTTCAAGTTGCCGATCTATTTATTTTTATAGCTCTTTGATATAATGAAATGATAAAAAGAATTAAATTGCTATTTCATAGCATTCTTTCATTAGACGGAGGTTTCCGATATAGGCTCTCGTATACGTGTCATACGCACAATTGCAGTATATGTGCGTGCGCACTATCCAACACAAATACAAGGGACCTTCGAATCACCATACATCGATGTAGGTTCAAGCCTCACTCAGAGCGTTGATTTCTTTATGTTAGTAAGCTTTTACATATTTATCCTAGATCTTGACTGGATGCGTTCCAAATCGTAATTAGTGTACTTTATATGATTAAAGGGGCGTTAATTCAAAGCGCGGGTGTTAGTGTTAGAACATGTCTGCGTATTGGTGGTGGTAAAATATTTTTGTTTTTGTAATGTTTAAAGTGTTACTTTCCGATCAAAATTGTCTAAAGCTCCAAATTCTAAACATATTATAAAAATGTTAATTAAATAGATGTTACGAAAATGTTTTAATACAGTTTGCTGCAAGTTATTACTTTACTTATTCATCCACAAGGATACCCGCGGTTTCTCTCCCCGACTTACACTCAAAACATCCAAGGGAACAACTGCCACGTCCACGAACTGTTCATACTCTACACTTTATTACTAAAACAACACACTAAAATTAAGAACAAACTTAAGATTTATTTAAAATTTCTAAACTTTAAACGCTTCGTTCGATAAGAACAATGCAGCTATATGTAATTTAACAGAAATTAATTTTCTTTGACAGCACTGTATACTCTATATATGTTTTTAAAATGCTGCCGTTTTTCAGTTATTAATTTTTTTTCTGTTCTATTTTTGATATCTGAAAGTCTCAATTTTATGCCGTAGTATTTCACATTTATTAACGATAAAAACGAAATAGCTATTTACGATCGCGCTGTATGAAATATTACAGGTAATTTTATAAAAAAATCGCTTGTTTTTACATAGTTTTGCTTAAAAATCTGCTATTATCATATCAAAATTGCTATACAATTCGAGCTATGTTTATTTTCTAGCGGTGCTGAAAGTTTCAGGTTGTTATATTAAATTATGAATGCACTACGAGCATGTTTTGTGAACGTAACGCCTAAATTTCGCGGTGTTTTGAATATCTGTTTCGTTGTACTTTATTTACCTATTCCTGACATCGTCCTGTTTTGTACTGTACATCATCGGTACTGGACTTTCTTATGGTGGCCTCCTTTATATATCTGGTGTCCTGGAAAGTGCGCTGTATGCCACCATAGGTCCCTAACACATACATAAAAAATGCTGGCCTAACTTTATATGTTTATTTTGTAATGGTTTTGATTGTGTCCTTTATAAAGTTATTTTTGAAGCCATTTCTTTTAGCTTTTTTATAAAGGTTTATACTGTTAAAAGTTTGTTAAAATTAGTAAAATTTGATAAAATCAGAGTCGGCCATTGCCGAAAAACGAAAATACAAGGACTCAGATTTCTGACATTTATTTATGTCAAAATATCTTTGAAATTTTATGCTTAAATCATAATTAAAATGATTAAGTGAAAACCAGTGACCTTCTTTGCCGAAATGTAAAATGGGTGCAAGGATTTGTCCCTAATCATTTTAAATTTTGGTCAAAAATTGGCCAATAATTGTATAGCTTTAAATGTGTATATGTTTATTTTGATCGATAATATCAACAATAAGAGCTGGAAATATCGCATAATTTTCTGCAAATCATTTGTTTTCGCCGGGGGAGGGGGGTGGGTGGGGATTCGCCCGCCTGGGCCCCTACCAGGGCTCTGCCCTGGACGCTTACGTCTCCATGCCCCTCGCCTATTTGATGAAGCCTTCCTACGCGCCTGGATAGAGTCAATTATCTTCATCTGGTGATGTGTCCTTTTCAATGTGACTGAAGAGTTTTAACATATATCTGTAAAATTAAGAGTGTGTCGGGAGGGCGGATCCAAAGACCCATCCCCTCTCTGCTTGGGGTTTCGTGAGTATGTTCTGAGAAAGGTCAAATTCTCGTCTGCTTCTCACAATAAGAGCGGGAACCAGGGTAGAACCACCGACCTTCCGTAAGCCAGCTGGAAGAATTCAACGTCCCGAATGAGACTTGAACCAATATCGATGAGGGGCAAGTGATTTGAAGTCAGCGACCTTAACCACTCGGTCACGGAGGTCCCTCTGATTAATATAACAGGATTGTAACATTGCTCAGTTGGATATGACATTCTTTATTAAAAAAAATGGTAGATTTTTCATAGGTCTGTCATGTTATGGCTGTGTAACGTTGAAATGACCCAGAAGGTCAATTTTCAACGTAGTAAAATGACCCCTATGTAAATTACCGACGGGGTCTAAATATAACTTACAACGTCTTTACATGACCGAAAGCAAAACACCAAATGATACGAATGCCTAATACATTATGGGTGGACCATGTCAAACCACTCTGTGAAATGAGATAGTACTGCGAAAATTCCGATATTTTATGCGGAAATCGTACAGCCAAACATTTTACATCTTGATCAACAGTTAGGTTATCCGTTTACCATTAACTACGCCTTTTTCTAGCGAGATCGTCTATGTCAAAAAACGCTTAAAAGGTCACAATACTATAAACCGTTTTCCCTTTATATTCTATATAAAACTGACATTTTTTAAAGAGTTACCAAACATAGCTACACCCATTTCAGAGAACAAATCCTTATCTCATTTTAAAGAGTTATGATTAAACTGATATAAAATGAAGAAAAACGTAAGTGTCATATATCTTCTAAGAGAGATTTCTCTTGTCACATTAATTTACTGTAAAATCACATCAAAAGCACACTGCTGTGACCTGAAAGTACTACTCATACTAAAATTGAGTTTCACTTCAGCAAAAACATCCTTCTCTCCATTTTCCTTACCAAAATCTCAAAAATACATCCACAATGACATTTAGCTTAAATTTAGACTTCTGTTGCTATGCCAAGTGAAAAATCAAAGCACTGAGAGGACTGATGTGGGCGGCGACTTATAGATTCTGGTAAATGCCAACCTGATCAACATTTTCAAGGAAGGAGGACATGCTCCAAGTTTGATGTTGTACTGAATAAGCAGGGAACATATTAATAATATTATGTTAAACAGACTTGAATTACGTACAAGAGATCACAGACTGATCTTTGCACCCACCATTAAGCTAACTTTCCAAATTTCAAGACTAGGTCAAGGTCAAAGTTCTTTTCTGTACACCAAACTGTGCATGTGGTCCAAATTTGAAGCTGTAGCTACAGAAATGTGACAGTAGGTCATTTGGTCAATATCAAGGTTAAAGTTCATTGCGGTAAACAAAACTATGCACATGGTCCAAATCTGAAGGCTGTACCTAGAGCAATGTGGAAATACGTCATTAAGCCAAAATCAAGGTCAAATTTCATTTCTGGACACAAAACTATGCCTGTGGTCCAATTAAAAATGTGAAAGTAGATCACTAGGTAAATGTCAAAGTTTATTGCTGCACACAAACCTATGCATGTGGCCCAAATTTAAAGAAAATAGCTACAAAAATGTTAAAGTAGGTCACTAGGTCAAGTTCAAGGTCAACTCACGTCGAGCTTCATCAAATCACTCAAAACTATACAGACGGTCCAAATTTGCATGCTGTAGGTTATGGCAAGAAGTTTTTTTTAAAGTTTTTCCCCATTTAACATATTTAAGTCTATATAAACCATGTGACCCCCGGGGCAGTACCAGTTTTGACCCTAGGGAAATAATTTGGACAATCTTGGTAGAGGACCACTAGATGATGTTACATACCAAATAACAAAGTCCTAGACCCTATGGTTTTTGACAAGAAGATTTTCCCTATATAAATCTAAAATAACAAAATAAACAAAGGGCCACTACTCACTCAAAATTGTTGAACCAGTCTGAAATTATGGGAGCAAAACTAGGGCACCAATACATCATTCTGACAAAGTTTGGCCAAAATCCCCACAGAAGTTTCTGAGGAGATGCAATAACAAGAAATTGTAAACGGACGGACAGAAGAACGACAGACCACAGATGCAGAGTGATTTGAATAGTTCATTATCTGATGATAAGCCAGAATGAAAGAGTTTTTCTTATCATACAGAAATGTGTTCTACATAAAAACTGCAAGGTACGTAAACAAAGAAATATAAATTTTTGAATTTTATTCCATATTATTTGTTAGAACACTCTGAACTCAGAAACAGCATACAATATCAAAGGGAACATGTTAAGTATGTCGTACAAAAGTATAAATTTATAAATGCAACATGTAAACTTAAAATACCTTTTGTAAACCTCCTGACAAGCTATATAAAAATATGAAAGACTATGTAACTTTTTTTGGTATGAAAACAAGATTAGCACACATTACTATTAATACATGCTGTCTCAAGATACGGCTTGGCATAAGGTATATCTTCATTATAAAGTTTAATCTAAAGATACAAACCCAAACACAGTGAGTAAATGTTTGTCTTATCAGACCAAGAGCTAACGGTCTCTTCTTATTCTTCAAATAGTAGAGCTACAAAGTAGACAAAACAACAAATTGACCACGAAATACTGTACAAATTTAAAAAGGGCCACATTTCTGACAGAATACAAGCAATAGTTATGGTTCATGACCTATTTAGTCAACTAATGATGACAAACAAGTATTTAAGTTTCAATTATAGCTCTTACAGTATGCAACATTTAATTTAACCAAAGATTAAACCAAGAAATTCCAATTTCCTAGGTAAATAAGGGGTCATAATTCTGCCAAAAAAGTGACAGAAGTGGGAATTAGACTCTTGGTGATGTAATGATGATAAACAGGTGTACTAAGTTTCAAAGCTATAATTCTAATAGTTTCTAAGGTGACACAGCTGACAAAGTTCAACAAAAAGATGACAAAACCTTGTAGATTTAACAAGAGCTGTCACAGGAGACAGCGCGCTTGACTATTTTGATGCTGAATAGTTAAACTGGGCGTATTTGATGAAGCTGGAGGTGTCAATGGAGTGTTTAATGACTCCAATGTGGATGAAGATATTGGATAATAGCCTGAGTCTGTATCAAAAGTATTAAGTACTAAGAGAGATAAGGATCAAGTGTATCAAAACGTTATAAAAGACTTATTATAATTCTAAGCAAAAAGGGGGCATATTCATGAAATATTGCTGCAAGAGTGATGCACCTTGTGTCATGTTGAAACAAAATCCATTTTGTAATACCTGAGATATAGTTAAAACGCATCAAAATTAACTTTTCATTCTAAGTTAAAGGAGGCATAATTCATGAAAGATTGGTGCCAGATTTATGGACCTTGTGTCATATGATGTAGGTTATATGGTGGAACAACAGTTGTAAGTTTAAATCAAATCCATTAAGTAACAACTGAGATATAGTGAAAGTGCATCAAAACTTTATAAGTAAAAAGGAGGACAATTCATGAAATACTGGCGCAAGGGTTATGGCCTTTGTGCCATATGATGTGGGTGATGATGTTCAACAACTATTTTAAGTTTGAATGAAATCCACTCAGTAATAACTGAGATAGAGTGAAATAGCATCAAAACTTTAACCCGAAATTCTAAGTAAAAGGTGGGAAAATTCATTAAATATTGGTACCAGAATTATGGACCTTATGTCATATGATATGGGAGATGATGTGGAACAACTACTTTCAGTTTTAATCAAATCCATTTAGAGATACCCGAGATAAAGTGAAAGTGCACCAAAACTTTAACCTGAAATTCTTAGTAAAAAGGGGAGATAACTCATGAAATACTGGTGCAAGAGTTATGGCCCTTGTGTCTTATGATGTGAGTGATGATGTTGAACAATATGTTAAGTCTGAATCAAATGCATTTACTAATAACTGAAAAAAAAGTGAAAGTGCACCAAAACTTTAACCTGAAATTCTAAGCAAAAAGGGGGGATAATTCATGAAATATTGGTGCCAGAGTTATGACCCTTGTGCCGTATGATGTGGGTGATGATGAGGAACAACTAATTCAAGTTTGAAGTAAATCCATAAAGTAATAACAAAGAAAAAGAGAAAGTGCATCTAAACTTTAACCAAAGTGCGGACGCGGAAGGACGCCGACGCCGGGTCGAGTAGGATAGCTCTCCATACTTTGTATAGTCGAGCTAAAAATTAATCAGATGTGCTGAAAAGAATTCAGAACTATCGTTTTAATTATATTATCAAACTAGGTACAATGTAAATTCTGAAATCTCCTGGACTTTTAACTGAATTCTCCTGTATATTCTCCTGTATAGATGGCCTGGAAGTTTGGCATGTAAAACAACTATGCATTGTTATGATATATTTGTATCTGAGTCATTTTTGCCCTATGTTTGCAGTAAATCATCCAAAGTCTACCAAAAGTTAGTTTGCAGCATTCAGAACTTGCTATTTGCTTCATCTGTCTTTTCATTTTACTAATTTGATGTCTCACTCTCCACTTATATATATTTCCCAAGGATTTCATTTATGCCATGGTTCCAGCTCAAGTATTATTTCAACAGAACAGAACTGCCTAAAGGTCATGGTTCCTACATATGTGGGGTACTACTAAAAGCAGAAATGATGTCATATTGTATGACTTATGCCCCTTGAGAATGCTTGATAGAATGAATTAAAAAACTTCAAAAAAGGCATAACTCAATAAAAGTATACCAATAGCAAGATTCATTTGAATTTAATGAAAACTGTAGGTTGAATATACATTCAGTCCAAAATGAACTGATATAGCTGTAATAATGTTAAATCCAAAAAGGGACTTTACTAAAGGTAGGATCATACAATAAGCACATGCCCACTTCATACTGATGATGTATTCCATGCAATGTCTAATCATGCTTTTTAAGGTAGTTCTGCATGTTAGGATTGAAATTTTTTTCTACAATGTAGAATTCGATTAAACTCTGATTTCTAAAAACTTTGGCATATACCAAGAAAATTCAGCAAATAAAACAGATAGGGTCGTGTCCTTGATTTTTTGCTACAATGATTTTAATAATTTCGACCTTACACAAGTGTTCATAATCATTAATGGGCGTCTATAGGAAAATCGCAACTTTCATAACATTTTCGGTAAAAGAAATTTTTCTACAATATAGATTTTAATGAACCTTGTCACAGTCGAAAATGAATATATGGCCTATAATATGTTGAAACAAGAGCTGTCCGTAAGACAGCACACTCGGCTTTTCTCAGTGCTTGACTCTGAATTAGAGATTTGCCAGTAAAAAAATCCATGTTAAAAAGGGGCAGGAAAGGCCGTACCGGCGACAGTAACCATCAGAACAAATCAACACCCTTTACAATATTTACAAATTTATTTACATAAGATGATTATTAACAATGAATAGATATGAAAAGAAAAAAAAACTGATTAGAAGAAAGAAAAAAAAAGAAAGTTCAGTATCTCTAGATACAAAAGTTCTTATAGTCCATTCTAATCTGACGTGACACAGGTCTTTAATGTAATTGTGAACTTTAAGTAGCACAAACAAAACAGCTTCTAAATTCAAAATACAGTCCCTTTAAACCGTGAATACGTTGATTCCGTATTGGCTCCCTATGGTGGTAGGTGATTGCATCCCTGAGCTGATTTCAGAGGATAACAAAAATCATCGTCTTTGCGGTTTACGGCACAACCATGGGACGAAAGCTCTGCGCTGGGAATATCACATCCAGGCGAGTGAAGACAAGTGAACCTCGGGCATTGTACTTCCGGGTTATGACATCACCAGGAAAATCGTCTGGCGGAAGAAGCTAAAATATATAACATATGGTAAGGACCATAGCAAAACAAATAAGTCAGGGCATAAAACTGCTCCTTTGGGTACATCATACCTCCGTAGGCTCCCATAAATAATACGTGCTACTTATACAAAACATATGTGCTACTAAGTTCAGACGTCACATGATTAAAAATACGTCACTAATTACTTCCATTATTACAAAGATTACTTACTTAAAAGACTAAAGTTAAAGTATGAAATGATATGAAAAGTATATGAGGAAACATTATAGATACGGACATGATAAACTGCAGCTATTATTTACAACTACAAATTAACAAAATTCAATATAAATCAAACGTTATATGATAGTTGGCATCCATATAATATCTAATGCCATACAACAAAACGGACATTGTATGTGTATGCAATAGACTGTCACACAATTTCATATTACAATAATATATTACATACATGGTACTAGACTTGCCATATAGAGTTATACATAACAATACAGTGCAGTGATGGCGTTCCATAATTAACAAAATATTTGACATAAGTTTTTGAAACAGTGCTTTACAATTATCATGTTACAAATTTCAGTACAAATTTAACATCTTATATAAATGAAACATTTTAGATTCCTCTTTCGAAATAATTTACAAAAGTCTGAAAAATTTAATAAATCATCCTGACATACCGAAACTAGCAAAAATCATATGCCGAAAAGTAAATGTTACAGAATTCTGTAGAATGAACAAAAATTTATCCAAAAAAAATCGTAATGCAAAAATCATACAAAAATCTAACAAATAAATTTCTTACCTCGATCGAGCATAAATTTCTAGCAAGAAAATAATTCAGACATAGATTCGTCTATAATGTCGGAAGGTGGTGTGCGCAAGGCATATCTAGTCCAGTCTATTTAAAGGATAATGTCCCGCCAAATACTAAATTTCATGGGATTCACGGCTAAGCCGTGAGCTATGACTATTGTCATTTTCACGGGATTCACGATATAGCCGGGAAATCTAACTACTTTGGCGCGAATTTAAATTGACAATTTGAGGCCCATTATAGTGGTTTTGGGGATAAAAACATAAATTACTGAAGTTTATAAAATATCAACTTTCTTATTACTGAACAGAATTTAATGAAATTTACATGGAAATTTAAGTTATGAAATACAGAAAAACATGAGAGGTATTTCATGCGTGAAATCTGACATTTACCTCAATAACTCAAAAATTTACAAAAAGATGATGCAATACCTGCATTTACAATACATATAAAATAAGGCCCGTATGTCAATTTGTGACAATAACTCTGTCAATATTCAAATCAGAGTTATGGAGATTGTTTCTCCTGGTGTAGACATTGATGGTAAATAAGTATTTTAAGTTTCAAGTCAAAAACTTTGATAGTAGTAGTGATAATTGACTTTATCAAAATCTTTAACCAAAAATACTAAGTTAAAAAGGGGCATAATTCTGTCAAAATTCAAATCAGAGTTATGGAAATTGTGTCTCCTGGTGTAGACTTTGATTGTAAACAACAATTTTGAGTTTCAAGTAAAAAGCTTTAATAGTAACAGAGATATTTGACTTTATCAAATTTTTAAAAACAAAATCTCAGTTAAAAAGGGGCATAATTCTGTCAAAACTCAAATCAGAGTTATTGGGGTTGATTCTCCTGGTGTATACTTTGATGGTAAATAAGTATTTCAAGTTTCAAGTCAATAGCTTTGATAGTGACAGAGATATTTGACTTTATCAAAAACTTTAACCAAAATTTCTAAGTTAAAAAGGGGCACAATTCTGTCAAAATTCAAAGCAGAGTTATGTGGATTGTTTCTCTTGGTGAAGACTTTGATAGTAAATAACTATTTTAAGTTTCAAATCAATAGCTTCTTAATTGATAGTAACAGAGATATTTGACTTTATCAAACACTTTAACAAACGGCGACGCCGACCCCGGGGCGAGTGCAATAGCTCCACTTTTTCTTCGAAAAGTCGCGCTAATAAAATGTATAGGTCCGTGTGCTTATTCTTTTTAGATATCTGGCTATGATTAAAGTGAATCGCCTATTTCAAACAAATTTTAAGAGAGTATTTTGAATTATTTAAAGTGTCAAATGTTTTAATATTATATTTTAACTTTAGAAAGATAGTAACAGTACCATTTTAATAAATTTACTAACTGGATGCCATTAATTCAAAAACTGGTTTTCGTTTCTGTACGCCTAAAAGGCAAAATAAGAAATAAATGCTACCTCTTTAATCCTTTCTTTAAATTTCTGGTACGCTACAGTTACTGTAGCTGAATGGCTGCAGATTACTGACAGTTTGCTTTCAGAGAAAATAGCATCAACACAGACCACTGCTGCAAAAAAGAAATTCAGAATGTTTTAAAATATGTACAAATAATAAGACATTGTTTGTTACACATCATTTAAAAGATGATTGTCATCTTACATCCAGGGTGTAAGACAGAGTTTTCCAGCACTGATGAAAACATCAGAGACTCGCTTAACACAATCCAAAGTTTTTTTGTGTGAGTCAGTTCGTAGGGAATATTTTTTTGGCATATAATCATATACGGAAAAAATTAATCCACATGTCCAGGAAAAAAAGTAAGGTCACAGCGATTTTCACAGGTAGGTCGTGTTACCACAAACAAATGGTTTTTTAATGATAGCCTTATATACGTTTCATTTCAGTCAGAAATGTAGCAAACCATTTAATGGATTTACTAGGATATGTTTGCATATGTTAAGCACAAAATGTGTTTATATTATAATGGTTGGGAGTGCGCATTACTTTGTTCTAGCTCCAGTAAAAGGAAGCCTAACCTATCATTCCTTTAAAATGTATAATAAGAATCAGTAGCACAGTAGCACAAAAATATGAAAGTCAATGCAAATGTTATACTAGAGATACTAGAGAATATACCGAGACTGTAAGTAATTCACACTTCTGTGTCAAAATGGAACAAATGTAACAAACCCTCCGTTCAAGGAAACTTGTTCAAATTTAAATTATTATAAATTTATTGAGATCACAAATTTTCATTGAGTAGCGAAAACATTACAGAAGCATTCCATCTTTTCAAAACATAAAAAAACATTAATTTAAATGCATGCATATCATAACATAGATAAGATGCACCTCAGTCTATCAAATCCAACCAATAACAAACCTTCTGAGGTCTAAAATAACTCTTTTCGAAAGTACAACTTATCTATTTAACACTGACGCTTACAAATGGCGCATTAATGCCAAAGGGCTATAACCAATGCAGTAACAGCTTTGTACATATAACATGTAGCTCGTATTTCAACATCAATGCATAAACAATTTAACAGTCCCAGTAGTTTAAATTACATTCAAATTCGAAGAATTATCAATTATCATATTCAACACAATTCGTATATTTTATCAAATCCTATTTTAAGATCTTTTTTTTCATTTTTTTTCATCAAAATAACATGTTTGTAAACTACTTCGTGCTGCAGTGCATCTGAATTTTTTGGTTTGGCCTTCGGAAAAGAGCTGTTTCCCGCTGTAAAAGGAGCCAGTTCCAACGCAAAAAAGTATGTTTTTCCAAATTTTGAACCGATTAGTATGAATACTAACAACAGTTTTAATAATGAGATGACTATATTTATTTGATAAATGCCTCCGATTACAGCGCACAAATTCCTATATATGCATTATTTATCAAATTTGCGATCGTATTTATCCAAGGACTAAAGAATAAGGCCTATAAATACTTCTGTTTCCTGTCACTTATACAATGCATGACAAGAAAAATACGAGAGCAAACTTTTGAAATCAAATCCCGATTTTAATGATATAGTCTCCTCTTTGTAATGCCATTCTCGGCAGTTGTATTGATTACCGGACCTCTAGACTCCGGGTTTAGAGGTCCGGTTACCAGATTCCTAGTCACTGCCATGTGGAACATTGCCCGTTTTATGGTATACTGTACCATTTGACATGCACTTCGATTATATACCTGTAGGAATGTTCAAGAATTTATACATCTATAATTTCTTTAACATTTATTCCATTGACTTTTTACAAACAAATAATAAACACCTACCTAAATCAGGCGTTTCGTGGAAAATCGTTGTGTTCGATGCCCATTTTTTCTATATCATCTGATCATTGTACTGTTGTACATGTCTGTTGAACCCACTAAGATATGCTATAACTACCTAGGAAATTTAAGGGACTCACCAAAATGATGGATGGCTGCTTTTAGCTATATAATACAACGGCTTTGGCTGTCGCTCCGGAATGACAACAAATATGGTTGCCACACGAACAAAGATGGCGATCCCACAATCCTCTTGGGCCAATGTTTTATGCCGGAACCCGTGATCCGGAACATCCGCTCACTACACTCCTCCCCACCCTGAAAAGGAGAGCCTTGTAGGTGTAGAATAGCTGGGATCTACATCAATACTGGTTGTTTTTTTCCAACAAGGTGAGTTGGTACTTGCACTTCTCAGCTGGTTTGGCGAGAAAACTGCTGCTAAGGTTGGTCGTGCTTGCCAACCTGACTCTTGGAACTATCTTTAGAGTCCATTACATCCAAGGGGGCTGGCCCTGGGCATATAACCGGTCTGCATTCTGTGAAAGGAAAACAAACCATAACAACTGACCTTCAATAGCCCTTGTTTCGTAGCATAAATTGTGCATTGACTAATGCGGCCGTGTGTCTTTTTTAAAGATACTCCTTTTTTATCTTTAGACCAAAGAATACACAACATAACGTAGAAAATAGAATGAAGATATTAAACAAATAAACATGAATCAATATGTTTATTCAATTTGACAGATAATGTTTTTAATGTCCCGTGTAACGCAACTAGAGGAAATGCTACAAACCACTAGGATTTTGTTTTCTTTTCTACCCAATGATTCGTTTAAAAACGTAACTAGGTTCCGACGAACGAAAAGTTAGCACTTCTATGCATTCTTTCATTTTTTTTTAAGCACCGCTGTATATAACTCGATAAAATAATACATAAAAATAGTACAAAATGCTTTGTATGAAAACCGTATACATATCAATAGGGCTAACTCATATTGATATTTACAAAGCAAATAGTAGGAAATGCAAATCGCCTGTTTGATATCGGGCTGCTGTGACTTATATTGTTTTGTCTCCCTATTATTGAAGATATATCTGTGAAATTAATATTCTGATCTACAATTTGAGGGGTTTCAGCGCCAATTCGGTTTATTTGTTCGGACATGGTGACGATATCAATTTGAGTAAAATTTGATAATTACAAAGCAAATAATGGCAAACCGTGTGCAAATCGCATTACAAGCCTGTTTTAATATCGGACTGTTGTGACTTATATGTTTGTGTTTCCCTATTATTGAAGATATATCTGTGAAATTAATATTCAGATCTACATCTTGAGGGGTTTCACCGCCGATTCGGTTGATTGGTCAGGACAGGGTGACTGTATCAGTTTGAGTAAAATTTCATATTTACAAAGCAAATAGTAGGAAACCGCGTGCAAATCGCATTACACACCTGTTTTAATATCGGGCTGCTGTGACTTATATGTTTGTGTCTCCCTATTATTGAAGATGTATCTGTGAAATTAATATTCAGATCTACATCTTGAGGGGTTTCACCGCCGATTCGGTTGATTGGTCAGGACAGGGTGACTGTATCAGTTTGAGTAAAATTTCATATTTACAAAGCAAATAGTAGGAAACCGCGTGCAAATCGCATTACACATCTGTTTTAATATCGGGCTGCTGTGACTTATATGTTTGTGTCTCCCTATTATTGAAGATGTATCTGTGAAATTAATATTCCGATCTACAATTTGAGGGGTTTCAGCGCCGATCCGGTTTATTGGTTCGGACATGGTGAAGATATCAATTTGAGTAAAATTTGATATTTACAAAGCAAATAGTGGCAAACCCTGTGCAAGTCGCATTACAAACCTGTTTTAATATCGGGCTGTTGTGACTTATATGTTTGTGTCTCCCTATTATTGAAGATATATCTGTGAAATTAATATTCTGATCTACAATTTGAGGAGTTTCACCGCCGATTCAGTTTATTGGTTCGGACATGGTGAAGATATCAATTTGAGTAAAATTTGATATTTACAAAGCAAATAGTGGCAAACCCTGTGCAAGTCGCATTACAAGCCTGTTTTAATATCGGGCTGTTGTGGCTTATATGTTTGTGTCTCCCTATTTTTGAAGATATATCTGTGAAATTAATATTCTGATCTACAATTTGAGGGGTATTACCGCCGATTCGGTTGATTTATTAGGACAGGATAACTGTATCAGTTTGATTAAAATTTCAAAGAGCAAGTAGTAGGAAATTGCGTGCGAGTCGCATTAGAATTCTGTTTTAGTATCGGGCTGTTGTGACTTAAATGTTTGTGTCTAACTATAATTGAAGATATGTCTGTAAAATTAATATTGTGATCCACAATTTTAGGGGTTTCAGCGCCGATTCGATTCATTGGTTCAGTAGGAATCCTCGTGCAAATCGCATTACAAACCTATTTTAATATCGGGCTGCTGTGACTTTTATGTTTGTGTCTCTCTATTATTGAAGATATATCTGTGAAATTAAATCAAATATTCTTTTAGACCAATTTTTTAATTACTTGTTCTTTTGTTTACTCATCTATCAGCCGCAGTCGTTTTTAAAGGTCCAATACTAAGGAAAGTGAACATTTTAATTTCTTTTAAAAAGCACAGAAACTATTTCATTTTATTGGAAAATGAAAGTTGGTATGTAGAAATTCGAAATAAATCGCAGTATATGTACAATTATTTTTCTATGAAGTATGAAGAAAGTTAAAAAGACCTGGGGGTCATTCTGTCGATTCATTGAAAATTCAAAATAATACACATACATTTCTTTGAGTTCCAAAGACCTTCTGTAAATTTTGACCTGCCAATCTTCATTATTTAGTGTCTTGCAGAAGTCTATGCACTGGCTATGAAAAAAAATGCCAACTCAATTCCCTTAGTAATGGACCTTTAATGTATTCTGGCTTGACGTTCCTCTTTTAAATTGGTTTAAATTGTTGATATTGGTTTAAATTGATTTTGTCTTAATGTAATGATACGTAATAACTTACATTTACTTATCCTTAAGAATTTACACCTGTTGTCACTACTTTGTTGTATCAAAAACCATCTTTATATGTAGAAACTACTTTGAATAGAATCTTAAGGAAATCAGTGAATGGTCAGAACAATGGTCAGTATAAGTCACTGTTCAACATCGTAAAAAAACAAACATCAAACAGGGAATGCCACGTACCAAAAACGCAGCCTTCCCAAAACGAAACCCACAGCACGCAGACGTGCACACCACACACACACACACACACACACGTGCGTACACACAAAGCCAACACACGAGGACAAAACGAACAAACAAAAATAAAACACAGTGGTGCACCGCCTTGGAACGGTCAGTGGCAAAAACACCACTGGGGAGCTTAAACCGGTTTATGGTGTGCACCCAACCTCACTCTTACCCACACCATGTTCCAAAGACACGGCGCAGTGTAAACAAAAGTAAGCCTTTCCAGGTGAATCTCTGACACACGTAATGGAAACTAAAACGCATGGCATGTAAAACACAAAAATGCTTGTGCATAAATATATAAAAAGCAAATCTTAAGAACCAAAAACGTATGTACTCAATGCTTTTTCAGAAGACAGAGCAACAAGAGGAACTCCCTTAAGGGCCCAATGAAACAGGCAAGACGGATATCAAAACAGTTCAGTTCAGGCAGGATTTAAAAACTGCTTATCATAGAGACCTCCCTCTCTTCCGATAGACACAATCAAAGAGGGAAACGTAGTGTCCAACAGTAAACGGGTTGAACACTAAACCTGCGATATGTCTCAAAATAGATGGGTCGTAACCTCTTTTAATAAAATGTTTTATAATTTTACCAAAAACTTTTGGAAAATTACCATGACCCAATATATTACGAAGTTTGTAAACCACATCCCCATACAAAATTGGTTTGGAAATACCTTCTCGCAGAAGCCTAACTGAAGTCGAATTTTACCAAAAACATTTGGAAAATTACCATGACCCAATATATTACGAAGTTTGTAAACCACATCCCCATACAAAATTGGTTTGGAAATACCTTCTCGCAGAAGCCTAACTGAAGTCGAATTTTACCAAAAACATTTGGAAAATTACCATGACCCAATATATTACGAAGTTTGTAAACCACATCCCCATACAAAATTGGTTTGGAAATACCTTCTCGCAGAAGCCTAACTGAAGTCGAATTTTACCAAAAACATTTGGAAAATTACCATGACCCAATATATTACGAAGTTTGTAAACCACATCCCCATACAAAATTGGTTTGGAAATACCTTCTCGCAGAAGCCTAACTGAAGTCGAATTTTACCAAAAACATTTGGAAAATTACCATGACCCAATATATTACGAAGTTTGTAAACCACATCCCCATACAAAATTGGTTTGGAAATACCTTCTCGCAGAAGCCTAACTGAAGTCGAATTTTACCAAAAACATTTGGAAAATTACCATGACCCAATATATTACGAAGTTTGTAAACCACATCCCCATACAAAATTGGTTTGGAAATACCTTCTCGCAGAAGCCTAACTGAAGTCGAATTTTACCAAAAACATTTGGAAAATTACCATGACCCAATATATTACGAAGTTTGTAAACCACATCCCCATACAAAATTGGTTTGGAAATACCTTCTCGCAGAAGCCTATCTGAAGTCGAATGGTAGATAAAATATGCAGTTAATGCAGTTATTGAAATTACAGCGCAAAAAGAAATTTAAGTTTAAGACAATGTCTTTATCAATAAGTTATATGTTTCTTACCTATCGACATATTTGAAAATATGCATAAATTGTTCGGGATGGATGTACTGAGATGAACAAAAAAGCATTAGAAAGAATTCAGTATAGGTGATAGAGTAGAAGCTAGTTTAATAACATCTTTTCCTTTTAATAACATGTAAATTTTCAATTCCGATATTCGAAATATTCTTTATACTTAATTATTGAATTAGAACGTTTATGTTTTAAAATAATTTATCACACCACAAGTACTCTGGTTGTTACAAGTACTTTGAAATTATGTTTTAAAGCGCCGATTCGATTTATTGGTTCGGACAGGGTGGCGATATCAATTTGAGTAAAATTTGATATTTACAAAGCAAGTAGTAGGAAACGGTGTGCGAATCGCATTACAAACCTGTTTTAATATCGGGCTGTGACTAATATGTTTGTGTTTCTCTATTATTGAAGATATATCTGTAAAATAAATATTCTGATCTACAATTTGAGGGGTTTCAGCGCCGATTCGGTTGATTGGTTCGGACATGGTGACGATATCATTTTGAGTAAAATTTGAAATTTACAAAGGAAATAGTGGCAAACCGTGTGCAAATTGCATTACAAGCCTGTTTTAATATCGTACTGCTGTGATATATATGTTTGTCTCTCTATAATTGAAGATATATCTGTGAAATTAATATTCTGATCTACATGGTGACGATATCAATTTGAGTAAAATTTGTACAAAGCAAATAGTGCAAACACCGTTTGCAAATCGCATTACAAGCCTGTTTTAATATCGGGATATTGTGACTTATATGTTTGTGTCTCCCTATTATTGAAGATATATCTGTGCAATTAATATTCTGATCAACAATTTGAGGGGTTTCACCGCCGAGTCGGTTGATTGGTTAGAACAGGGTGCACGCGCGGTTTCCTACTATTTGATTTGTAAATATCAAATTTTACGCAAATTTACATCCTGCCCAAACCAATAAACCGGATCGGCGTTGAAATTATTATCTTCAATAATATTGTGACACAAACATACTAGTCACAACAGACCGATATTAAAACAGGCTTCTAATGCGACTCGCACGCCGTTTCCTACTATTTGATTTGTGAAATTTTACTCAAACTAATACAGTCACCCTGTCCTAACAAATCAACCGAATCGGCGGTGAAACCGCTCATTTTGTAGATCAGAATATTAATTTCATAGATATATTTTCAAAAATAGGGAGACACAAACATATAAGTCACAACAGACCAATATTAAAACAGGCTTGTAATGCGATTTGTACACTATTCTGCCAATATCTCAGGAAAATGTGACTTATGATGGCATTTTTTGTTAATGCTCAGATATTATTATAAAAGTGTTCCTTAGGATCAAGCATTAAATTTAAAAGGGGCTGTCGCCTTGTGGGGTTCCTCTTTACAGTATAATGGGGTCAAAGGTCAAATGGGTGCATTTACAAATAAACTATACCGTTGTTCACTCGTTTTATTTTCATATAAACATCTAAATTGGTTTAAATATTGTTTTTCAACGCCATTTTGTATTTTATAAGTAAAAATGATGATAATATTAAAAATATATAAATAATATATACATGTATATGTTACATAGAATAATATATATCTAGGAAAAGTGGCATACGATGCCAAAGTGTGTTATACTTGACATGTTTGCCAATTTATATATGTGGATCAACTGCAAAAATATTTCTGGTACTGTCGTTTCCAAGGGTTATTTTAATGTAATTTCAAGGTCACAGACATGTCAAAGTTAAATATGAACTTTTGAAAATGACTTCTAAGGTACCAAAACAAAGCAAAATAGTGCATTTATTAATAATAATCTCAACAACTTTTCTATCTCCACACCTGTTTTTTTTCTTTTATCGCCAAATTGTGACAGATTTGAATGATGTTCTACACAATGTTTAATGATTATTTTATTTAAAAAAACAACATAAAAACGATCATAGCCTGAATTATATTCATTTAACCGTAAGGGTAACAATAAGGTAACCTTTGAATTAAAAGCCACATAATTAGTAAATTCGTCACAGCAGAAATTCAAAGTGTCATATTCTGAATGTTCAGCTATATTTGGATGAAATAAAACATCCGTCAATATTTTCAGTATGAACATGTTAATTTTATATCAGGTTTGTGATGTCAATTATGACACCAATTAAAGACAAAATTGTTTAATACTGCAGATGGGAGTACTTTCCACATAGAAACAAACACCAAGTTGCATCCATTCTGTGACGTTTTATTTTTAGGTTACCTTATTTGAACTGTCATATAGCTCAATGAATGTACGCGGGGTTGATATCGCTGTTATGTTTATTTAACTGAACTATTCATTAAACAATGTGTCTAATTTTCATTCAAATCTGTCAAAATTTGGCAAAGATAAAAACAAGAGTCAGGTAGCAATAAAATTTGAATTTAAGCTTTGAACTGACCATTAAAAGATTATTTACATATTGTACACTTTTTGATAAATGTGTGCGAAAGGGAAATATGGTTGGTTTTGAGGAGAAAAGACTACAACGAAAATGAATTACATATAAATATATAAAAATTCTCACATAAACAGTTAAAATCACTTTACTGTCATGAAAGTAAAACCAAGTATTTTAGCTAGATAAGGAGAGCGCAGATCTAAGGATCGCGGGGTCGTAAGTTTGATCCCCAAAAGAGGTGTATGTTCTCCATGATAATTTGATAATAGACATTGTAAGGAGTAATTTCGTCCTCCATTTCTGAATCGTATTGAAAAGTTGGCAGTTACTTGCGGGGAAAAGGCTAATACTTGTAGAGACTCCAGAAACACTGATTAGGTTAATTGACCGCCGTTACATGACTGAGATACTGTTGAAAGTAACATTTACATATATGGAATGCTTCTCCAGCTCCTAAAGTAATCATTTCAATACTGGTGATAATTCATTATATGATATATATTTATTTTAATTTGTCCACGCGGTGATTGTTAAATGGGACCATTTTGGGGAATAACTGAAACATAGGTCACAATATAGGTGTACACAGAACATGCACGGTAATAAACAAAACAGAACAGGTCTGTGGGAATTCAACTAGTTACTCTATACTTCATGTCTTTGATTTGCTGTAATTTGTTTCCTTTTTTACTAACGGTCAGACATTTATCATCATATTTTGTGTATTTGTAATTTAATAAAGTAGAACATTTCAAGAACTATTGACGAAGCTCTTAATGCGATATTTGCGTTATTTTGTTCTGAAAATTCAGCACGCTATTTAGTCTTTTTCGAATCTTATAATTTTTGGCTTTGCTTCCACACTCTCACTTCCTGTTCGAAACAACAGTTGAAAACGAATCAGATCATAACAATTTACACTTCTGACACTTGGTTTCAGACAGGATGTCTTTGATTACATTGTGAAAATAAAGCTAGTATCTTGACACTGAAACATTAGTCATTCATTTGTTTTACAAATTAAAATGTAAAAATAAAGATATAAAAACATCAGAAAAGTTGCTTTAGATTGATCATAATAGCAAAATTAAGGCAGATTCAGTGAAATATTGAAAATATACCTTTCGATATCTTCATAATTACTGACAGATGATGGTTCAGCTAATCAAAATGATGAATTATGGCGGTTCGATAGTAACTTAGAGATATACAATGTGTAAAAATAACTTTCTTCATGATGAGAAGTCTGAACATGAAGTAGAGATTTGAAATTCAAAACGATGAATTTATAATAAATAAATATTGTCGATTGAATATGTCAGGCTAAGGCGTCCGTAGCTTGTACTCACATTTGTTTCATTTTATAACATAGATTCCTTTGTGATACATTGATAAGTTGCTCTACCCGGTTCTATCACCAACCAAATACTCGGAAATCTAAAGGCGTTGTAACAGGCAAACAAACATGCTTACCCCTATATTCACAGTCATAAAGATAATACTAATAATATTCGATATACTTTCAAATTCACTGACAATCATTAAGCCTTTTTGAGTATGACATTAATAGAACCAACATAAACAAACACTGGTAGTTACAAAATTGTAGATATTGAAAGCACTTGAAGTGCGGTTACCAGTCTTTATTATAGTCTAATGTTAATATGCAAAGAAATATTTTTTAGCTCAAAAATATGTTGAGTACCATTTTCATGCTCATGAAATGAAAATAAAAACAACAAAACATTTGCGGTTATCTAATATCTATATTCAAACTTTGCTATCGCTTACTTTTTGTACATAGATGGTATTTCTAAACGCCTACGCATTCCTGAAATTACTACAGCACATGCGTAAACCACTGGAATAGATTTTTAATTGACAGCATAGTCCATTTTAGGTAATGCTTGAGAGAATTTGCACATTTCATACTATCATACAGACTTAATCAAACAGAGTTTACTATTTTACTTCCTTCAGTTCTATGCTTCCGAAAGAATCTTTAGATCTGTCAATAGTTATTACAGTCAAACTATGTTCGCTAGTGCTCGACGGGACAAGCAAAATGTATTCCAGATATCAATAGTACAAGCCAACGTGAAGTTAACGTAATATTGACCTGACAATGATTTCGAGCCAAGAGTAGTAGGCGAATAATCCTAATTTGAGCAAACGAAGTTTAACTGTACCAGTTTTATAATACGCGCCATAGAACTTTTCTACCTGTACTGTTCATAAAGACAATCATACAAGCAATCAAATAGCCTTTTTAAAAAGTGTTAGCCTGAAAATGGAAGTTTTAAATATCAAACATGAAAAAGATAGCTTTTATAAATGAACAAAATATCAGAGCATACGAAAAATTAAGCTCAGTCATTCTATAGAAATAACTCTAGTCGTTTTGAATTTTGCCAGTTTCAAATGCAATAAATCTACACGAAGTAATTTATTTACTTCTCAAATTCATAATTATCACCGAACAATTACAAGTTTATATTAAAAGGTAGCAAAAATGGCGAAAATCTGACGCTTATAACAAAAATGCACCCATTGACCTTTGACCTTGTGCTGTGACCTTACTATGACCCTTAGAAGGCGACAGCCCCCCTGAAACTTTTCCAATTTTTATAAAGTTAACAATGAACATGGCTGTCGGGCATTAACAAAAAATGCCATCAAAGGCAATTTCTAGGCCACTTTTCTGGATATATAGGCATACTACACGGTTTGCCACTATTTCCTTTGTAAATTTCAAATTTTACTCAAAATGATATCGTCACCATTTCCGAACCAATCAACCGAATCGGTGCTGAAACCCCTCAAATTGTAGATCAGAATATTTATTTTACAGATATATCTTCAATAATAGAGAAACACAAACATATAAGTCACAGCCCGATATTAAAACAGGTTTGTAATGCGATTCGCACACCGTTTCCTACTACTTGCTCTGTAAATATGAAATTTTACTCAAACTGATACAGTCACCTTGTCCTGACCAATCAACCGAATCGGCGGTGAAACCCTTCAAATTGTAGATCAGAATATTAAGTTCACAGATTCCGTCACACTTGCGTATAAAGACCATCCTTGGGAGAGCCAAAATGCGGTCTTTATTGGAACATGGTCTTTATTTACAGGTTCAAATATATCGTAAATGTTAAAATGGGAAACAAAATATTTGATCTTTAGAGCCAGGTGGTGTCTGTTCAGAGGTGGTCTTTATCACAGGTTTGACTGTATATCTTCAGTAATAGGGAGACACAAACGTATAAATCACAACAGCCCGATACTAAAAGAATCTTGTAATGCGATTTGCACACGGTTTGCCACTATTTGCTTTGTTAATATCATATTTTACTCCAATTGATATCGTCACCATGTCCGAACCAATCAACCGAATCGGCGCTAAAGCCCCTCAAATTGTAGATCAGAATAATAATTTCACAGATATATCTTCAATAATAGAGAGACAATAGCATAAAAGTCACAATCCGATATTAAAACAGGTTTTTAATGCGATTCGCATGCCGTTTCCTAGTGTTTGCTCTGTAAATATGAAATTTTACTCAAACTGATACAGTCACCCTCTCCTTACCAATCAACCGAATCGGCGTTGAAACCCCTCAAATTGTAAATCAGAATATTAATTTCACAGATACTGTCAAAATCTGTCTATAAAGACCATCCATGGGAGAGCCAAAATGTGGTCTTTATTGGAATGTGGTCTTTAGTCACCGCGTTACTATTTACTCACTCTACAACAGACATTATGCACTTTCAACATATTTCGACATCAGAAAATTACAAGGTTTCTGAAAATGCACCGATGTATTGTTTCAGTTTGGATTATCATTAACAATAAAGTGCAATGTAATGTTTGTAAACACTTCATTTTATATTGTTTATCCACAATACTGAATCTATTCTGTTTTTCTATACATGTTGATGCTTAATTTGAATTTCATTTTTATTCTACCCATTTATTATTAACGTCCAAGTCAGAAGAAGAAACCTAAAGGAAACGTCAATTTAAAAGCAAAATTGAACAATGCAAACAGCCAGCTGAGAGTGACTATACTCTGCTAGATCACCGAAAAGGAAAAATGATGGCTTAAAGTACATAAACATATTTCAAACAAAGTGAGTAATCATAAGTATTTAACTTTGTGAAAGTCTAGTGGATCATATTTTTGAAATTAAAATCTAAAACATTTAGCATAACAAACTTAAAATGATATTAAAGAATGTACGCGAAAAAACCATTCTTATAATACTGTCAACAAAACGTATTCAAAAAGGCGACAACTGTCAATTCTGTTGTGATCAACATAAACACTTATTACTCAGTCTATATGGCGGAATACTTTCATACATCTTGCCTTGAGGGGTCCCAACTTGGCATTGACAATAAGAATAACGTAAATGTATATTTTCATTAACCCACCAGATGACTGGCAGGTTCTGAGAACATTTAATTTACAGTAGCTATAAAATATACTGAAAGAAAACCCCAAAAACAGAATATCTCTTGTAAACTTAGGAGACATTCAGAATATTGATTTTCATCAAAATATCAATCCCTGTTAATGAAAAAATGCATTTAACTTTAGTTTAAGCATTTTATACCAAGTAAAAAAAAATTCTATTGGTGTATTATGATTTCGCTTTTATGATAGGTCAACCACAGTTCTTGTTTTCTTCAGTAATTGAGAAGTTCCGTCGGTGTATTTCCGAGCTCTGTCATTATTTTTTGACATCAGTTGTATGTCTGACCACGTATGCCTTAGACAAAACACTGTTCATTGCAGACTCGAAAAACGTCTTGACGTTAAGTTTTAAAGAGACATCACAAAACTGTTATAAAACATATTCATGTTGATGTGATTTGCATAAATGTACGTCATTTCATTTTCAGTTATGGGTGATTTAACATTTAAAAGATCAAAACGTCGCTTGAGCCATTAAACGCTGTAAAAACGATTCATTTGTTAACTTGATAGAGCATTTTAAACAATGTTAAAGGAAGTGTTCGTTAAAGAGGCTTATAAAAGCCCAGTAAATTTTCATCCCAACTGCCGTGCTTGCCTAAACTTCTCCATAAATGCTATATAAATGCTTGTTCTAACATATCGAATTTTATAGTGAATGTATCCATGACGGCTACGCTCGTAAGAAGAAAGGTAAGTGATTTCCAGATAAAGATAAACATGCGTAATTGTGATATATCAGCAAAGTATCATGTAGTGCGGATTCATGTCTGAATTTAAAGTATATAGTCATTAATTGGCTCACAGACGAATATAAACTAATTTGAACGGCAGAATATGATATCCTTTATTGAAATGATTTTCTGCGTTTAACTTAAAAAATATGGTACCATGTGGTACCTTCTGATACATTTTAATATTAATTTCACGGAACGAGTTCCATAAAATAAAATTCAAATATTGTGAATAATTTCTAAAATTTGGAGAAGGTGCTTTATCGGTTTAAGAGTAAAAGGCTTTCAAGATAATATAATATTCGTGAGAATTTGAATGAAGTGTTGACTGAACCTGAAATGGATTTCAATCAGTATACATAAATAGCCGTTAAAAGAGCCGCCAGTTATAGACTGTATTTGTGACACAATAACGCAACGGACATTAGAAGCGACATTGAGCATTAATCATTGTAGAGACCGTACAAGAGTTCTTCGCGTACTTCGATATTTACAAATATAGTGGTTTTTTAACAAGTGCACCGGTTACGAGTAAAAGTGTAAACGACGGACTTTGTCTTTGAATCTTTGAATTGAATGAATGACAGTAGATCTTAGTCATAATACTGAATGACAGTGAATGCTAATGACATGACTTCGTGTATTGCAGAAACTATTTAGTTTGTAACAGTTAAACTGTAATTTCCTATCAACTGAACTTCTCTCGAAACTCATAAACTTATTGCTTAAATTTAGACAAACCTCGCTGTTTTTGCCGTGGGCCTGTTGCTAAAAGGCAAATATAAAAGATACGATGTAAGTTATATTTCACTGGTACTACCGGTTAGTACGTTCATACTCTAAGAAACAACGTCAGAGAAATTTGGGCAGTTTAAACCGATTAAAATGTTGGTAAAATTAGATTATATCTTTTCTTTACAAGAAAATTGCCGTTAGGTAACAAAGCCAATACGCCAATAATCCGGAGTACACCGAACATGTAATTGTCACAAAATTGTTCCAGTTCACGTAATGTATTCGGGAAGAGAAAAGGGATGCACTTAAACTGCTAATACAGGAAAGTGGTAGAGTGTCTGCCTTTGGTTGTGAGAGATCCTGGGTTCGAGTCCCGGTTAGACCTTAAATAATTACATTCTGTTACAGCATGTATTTGCAGGTTATATGACTGTTCCAGATGTATTTTAGCAAACAGTATCATGGATCAATATTTAGCCATCCAGATCACTGCTGCATGTTACATGGAATACACCCAAATAGAAAATATTTAATATATTATGTCCCTTTGATGTTTCTACTTTCCAAGTTTAAGAAGAGTTAATTTCTTTGATCACAAGACTTTCTTTTTTAATGGAAATTCTAAGTGCTCATAACTATACGCTTCTGGTAAAAAATATTGTCAATATATCTATTTTGAGAAATATATGGACATTTGCCTTCATTTCAAAGCTTTTTAATTTCATATCTGTGATTTGAAAAAATAAGGTACTATCTCTTATTAATGATATTACTTGTGATTTATCACTATGATTACTTTAAAATAAAAGTTTGGAAAGGGAACGCTATCAAATGTATAATTCTTATTTTCACTTTTCTACTACAAATGTGTTAAAACTGCGCTGGCTATATTATAATCTATTCCATACTTCAGAAACTATATTGTTAAGAACATACTTACTTTGGACTTTCTCAGGCATATTTGAAGATTGCAATTTAACTACACGGATTGTCGATTTCCAATATATTTCGTCACCCGTTTCGGCTACTTGTCTTCCTGCTGATATCTGTTTCAACAGTTTACATGTAGATACAGAGCATAAAACCACACACGTAATTACTGTCTAATTAGTGAAAAAAAAGTTTTATGGCAATGGAACCATTGACCTTGCTAAACATTGGACTAAATATAACCAAATACTGGAACTACAATTCAAGATTAATTTCAAACGTATGCGTAAAAGTATGTATCCCTCATCAGCTGAAATTGAAAAAGTAGGTACTATCTCTTATTAATTGTGATTTATCATTATGGTTACTTTAAAATAAAAGTTTGGGAGAAGGCATGCTACGAAATGTAACTAAATACTGGAACTACAATTCAAGATTAATTTCAAACTTATGCGTAAAAATATGTACCCCTCATCAGCTGATATTGAAATTATTAGTTCATACTGTTTATTTATTTTGTTGGGTTTAACGTCGCACCGACACAATTATAGATCTCCCCCACCCCCTAACCCCCGTGCATAATTTCATCACGAGAGGGTACCTGGGTAGAACATTCGACCTTCCGTAAGTCAGCTGGATGGCTTCCTCACATGAAAAATTCAACGCTCCGAGTAAAGCTCGAACCCACATCGATCAGGGACAAGTGATTTGAAGTCAGAGACTTTTACCCCTAAGCCACGGAGGCCCCTAATTCATACTGAGATATTAAGTTCCATTTCATAAAAGATATAGCATTTTAAATAATGAATCAATTTTAACATGTAAACCCTAAAAAGGTAAAAGAGTCACAAGATCCCTGTGGAAAGCACAAGAAGAAGCGATCATAAAGGTCTTGTATCAATCACCTGCCACCTGACCTTTGTTTTAGGTTAAACGCCTTTTTATAGTATTTTAGTTGTTTTACGACAGACAGTTAACCTTTACAGTGTTCCTGGTTTTCTACCCAAGGTGACCCAGTGTAAAACCTGACCTAGATTTTAAAACGACAAAAATCCTGTTTTACATATAGGTTAGGTATGCAATAGGGCTTTCAGGGTGTAAACAAGGCTTTTGTTCATTACCCCATGAAGCTAGTTTTTGGCCAAAGGTACACCAGTTTTAAAACTGAATTGGAGTTTTCATACCAACAAATACTTCGACCAGGTTTCATCTAATGTCAAACGAATATGGCCTTTAGAGCGTAAACAGGGTTTTTATATGAATAGACTAGCGACCTATCTTTCACACTAAGAAAACTCAGTTCCATAAATGAAGCCAAAATTGGAATGATTAAGCTTAATTTGTACTATGATATTAGTTTTCATTTCATACATTTATCATTTTATATAAAAACGAAACAGCTGACGTATTGTATGATTCTGTTGTTTCGTATTAAGAAAGAATTCCTCTTATGTAATTGTTTCTCCTATCATTTGGTAAATGTTTCCATTAATTTTAGTTTTCTTCGACGTTTACTTGAAACTCAAGAAGAGTATAATGGAGAAGATTCATGAGGAAAAAACTACTTAATCAAGTAACTTGAACATTCTCATTACTTAATTTATCTATCTATCACGAAAACCATATTAACGAAGACTGAGCTTCAGTTTCAGTACTTTTGTCCCACCATATGCTTCCCGTGATCTTTCCATGTGTAATTTTCAGAAGTAGTCTTGTTGCCATTGTTCTTCAATGGCAGTATTCTTTTTCTTCGTACTTTCATTTCCTATTGAACAAGTTCAATAATATGATTTCCAAATGGCGTTTCTTTGTTGTGAACAAGGAGGATGATAGTGTGACAGGACTGGCCGTACCGGCGACAGTAACCATCAGAACAAATCAACACCCTTTACAATATTTACAAAGTTATTTACATAAGATGATCATTAACAATGAATAGATGATATTAAAAAAAGAACTGATTATAAGAAAGAAAAAAAATCAAAGTTAAGTATCACCAGATACAAAGTTCCGACACTTCCATTTGAATGTGACGTGGCACAGTTCTTTCATTTGATTGCGAACTTTAAGTAGCACAAACAATATATGACGTTTCTTTAAATCAAGTCCCTTTAAACCGTGAATACGTTGATTCCGTTTTGGCTCCCTATGGTTGTAGGTGATTACATCCCTGAGCTGACTTCAGAGGATAACAAAAATCATCGTCTTTGCGGTTTACGGCACAACCATGGGACGAAAGCTCTGCGCTGGGAAAATCACATCCAGGCGAGTGAAGAGAAGTGAACCTCGGGCATTGTACTTCCGGGTTATGACATCACCAGGTAAAATCGTCTGGCGGAAGAAGCTAAAATATATAACATATGGTAAGCACCATAGCAAAACAAATAAGTCAGGGCATAAAACTGCTCCTTTGGGTACACCATACTTCCATAGGCTCCCATAAATAATACATGCTACTTAATATACAAAATATATGTTCTACTAAGTTCAGACGTCACGTGATTAAAATACGTCACTAATTACTTCCATTATTACAAAAATTACTTACTTAAAAGACTAAAGTCAAAGTATGAAAAGATATGAAAAGTTTATGATGAAACATTATAGATACGGAAATGATAAACTGCAGCTATTATTTACAACTACAAATTAACAAAATTCAATGTAAATCAAACGTTATATCATAGTTGGCATCTATATAATATCTAATGCCATACAACAAAACGAACATTGTATGTATATGCAATAGACTGGCACACAATTTCATATTACAATAATATATTACATACATGGTACTAGACTTGCCATATAGATTTATACATAACAATACAATGCAGTAATGGCGTTCCATAATTCGCAAAATGTTTGACATATGTTTTTAAAACAGAGTACTTTATAAATATCATGTTACAAATTTCAGTACAAATTTTGCATCTTATATAAACGAAACATTTTAGATTCCTCTTTCGAAATAATTTACAAAAGTCTGAAAAATTTAATAAATTATCCTGACATACCGAAACTAGCTAAAATCATATGCCGAAAAGTAAATGTTACAGAATTCTGTAGAATGCACAAAAATTTACCAAATAAAAACCGTAATGCAAAAATCATACAAAAATCTAACAAATAAATTTATTACCTCGATCGAGCATAATTTTCTAGCAAGAAAAATTAATCAGACATAGATTCGTCTATAATTTACCTCAATAACTCAAAAATTTACAAAAAGATGATGCAATACCTGCCTTTACACTACAGATAAAATAAGGCCCGTATGTCAATTTGTGACAGATAGACTGAAATGAAAAATACTCAATACATGATATAATATCTTTCCGAGCTGCTAGAATCTAGATATAAAACTTTAAATTGACAACATGCAATAAACAAAAAACTTATTACTAGATTAGATTATTTAGACATGTAGAAATAAATCTCTGATATTGAAGCGTATAAATGTAATATTATATATACATATACAAAAGTATAAAAGTGAAAACAACGCCTACTTCTACCGATGCTTGTATCGTTGACAAATTTATCAAATAAAATGATGATAAAAATGAGGTAACTTGATGAAACAATAATTGTGTATTATCATTGTACATTTATCAGCTTGGATGTAATTTTACAGCTAGTTCAAAACACTAAACCTATTGATTTATTTCCAACATTCTATGCTTCATTGTCACTAATTGTTGATGTTGTCATGTAGGAAATGGGGTATTTTTTTGCGAAATCGGTGAACGATTTAAACTTGGCATGTATGCATGGATTAAATAATTTCGCGCGTTTTAAGATTGACATGTATTACTTTAAATGATCCAAACAAGAAATCTTCGTTAGTGGTAGCTTGAACGGAATAAACTGGAAATTACCAAGTACAACGAAATCCATTCTAGAATAGCAACCAACTTGCTTTTTTTAAGTATTGCATATACTAAACTTGGAATTTTGGAACAGCGGTTATGCAAGGTCGGTATAAGGTTCGTTTCTGAAAACTGATTACTAAACAGTACATCTAACATTAAAAGGTATCCTATGGGAAGGGCAAAATGCGACTGTTTTAACACAACTGGTCTCTTAATACAATATAGTATTTTAAGAGCACACAAAGGTACTGCAAAACGTAGTATCTTAATGCAAGTGGTTTCTCAATAAACATGTTCTCTATAGCAAGCTTAACTGTACTTAATAGATAATATTTATCAGAATCATATTTTGAATACGACAAATATGATATACGCCTGTGGAATAATGTCAACCAATCTGAAGTGTTTAAATTCATTGAAACATGGATTTCGATTCTAATACGGCTTTTGTGTAAAAAAGGAAATATGGAAACACTATTTCTGAACGCCAAACTATATGTCGACGTTAAAACACGACGAGAAAGAAACATGTCTTGAGGAATAATACAGGAGTAGGTGAACATCTAGTGAGTGCTCTTATGCGAGCCTAGTAAGAGATTCAGTATTTGAATCAAGTGTAACACCATTTATTTTGACCCTGAAATATCTTTTATATGAAATAGATGATCAAAACAAAATAGCATGTATGATGATAAGTGAAATGCCGAACATGCATCAATATTGCCGTGTTTCAATAAACATAAACATGAATTGTCATATCAGAATACAAAATGAAAGGCTGCGTAATACATGTTTAAAGTAAAGCCATATTCAAAATACAACATAAACGAAACCGAGTTGAGCACGGACAACCCCAATATCCAAACTACTTTGAACATTTAACAAAATGCTAATGTATTACTCCTTACATTCGTTTACATTTGAGAAATGAACCTTATTGAAAGACATATCTGACAGTTTTCTATATAATATATGTATATAGGCAACATTTTTAAACCTGATTATCAGTCAGTACACAAAGTTTTAAAAAAATCTGTCTGTAGGAAATTTTTTTGCCTATGTACATATAAAAAAAACTGCCAGATGTGTCTTTAAAATATTTACACCGTTATACAAAGAGTAACAAACTACAGTTTGAAAACAATCGTTTTAATTGATATACTGCACTGCTGATTTTAGCGTATATCGTAAGTTAACATGTACATATTGTTACCTAATGAAAACAATCTAGATAACAATACTCAATAGACTACAAATGAACGACTTTCAATAGTTGAATTTTATATGACGAAAAGTATCACATTTTACCAGGTATTTTGTTTTTTAGTATTCTCCAACTAAAATGATTGAGAATTTTATCACCATTTATATTCATGTATATTTCATTTATAAAATTAAAATTTAACTTTGTTCTTAGATTCATACGGATTGAGCACGCATTGTAAGATTTTGTTTACACAAGTTTGCGAACGTCATACCTTTAGAGATCTTATGATTTCAAAATTAAGTTCCAATTTACGGTTTTCGTACATAATTATACATAAATTATCCTAGTTCTATATCTGTACATATACTAATAAATAAATTATGAAATAGTGTACTAACTCATACGTAAACTTAAATAAACTTAAACAATCTACTTGTATCCTGTACAATGCTGAACAGATCGTGAGCGAATACTTGCAAACATGTTACGGGCAAAATACGTCGGAAAATACATATATTCATAATTTCATTACAATTTTTGAGTTATGTCACCAGACTACAATTGATTACGACTACATGTGAAATGCACAATACTTACAGTTTCGTAACAAGATACTTCATAACAACAAAATGGATTTTAAATATTTCAATTGATATTTACATTGTCTGAAACCGTAAATAAAAGATATAAATGATTGCAATACCATGGAGGGGAACTTTGAATAGTGCACGAACTTGTGTAAACAAAGACAGAAACTTCAGAATTTGTGGAGAAAACAATAGTTTTAGTTTACCTATCTTGAAAGATCGCCCAAACCATCAATTTGCAGTATTAAAAAAACTGATAAGGCACAATACACCTAAACCATGTAAACATATTATTGTATTACATGACATGTATTATGATTTTTAGAAAAATAAATGACATAAATGTTTAATATCTACATCATTTAGCATTTCGCATTAGCTATTTGTTATTTACCATAAAGTAGATCGAATAAAGCATTTTGGTATGTAGCATTTAGAATTAAGTAAGTAGCCCTTAGCATTGAATATGTGACATTTGGCAATTAGCATGGTGTACCAGCTTTCCATTTTTGTATTTCTGCAGTTTTTACTGTTATCTGTAGAAGACCGATGCTCCATGCAAATGGTCCAAAGCTCAATGCCAAAAAAGGTAATGTAAATTGCTACTTGCAAAATGATTAATTTGACTGTCAATCGGTTAATTTCAAATAGTAAACGCTAGCTGTTATCTGCAAAATGCAAAACAATACATGCCAAATGCATAGCCATCTTCCCCACGCCAGTAGAATATGTTATTGTTCCAAATCAGACGGGTATAAGAACATATTATTTTATCAACGGTTACGTTCAATCGTTTAAGATAATTATGCAGATCTTTAACTAATATACGTACTAACTATAAGCATAAGATATTTCGCACATAACGTTTAGCATTAAATACTTAGCTTTAAGTATTATAATTTGCCACTTATTATTTTACAATTTGTGTTCACATCTATATATATTAAGATATTTAGAGCTGCATTTACATATTCTTAAGCCAGTGCATGTAAATGTCCGCCCTGTATATGAGTCATTTTATATTTTCGCAAAATTTAATAGCTGGTAACTTTCACCATTTGCTGTTTTTACCTGGTCAATTTCATTATTAGAACTTTTTTAATTGTAAAATTAATTGAATGCAAGCTTAATACCTCTTCGTTTTACCAAAAACAAGACACATTCTGGTGAGGACGGCATGCTTTCTCTCCTGTATCAATTATATCAGTAACTAAATTCAAATTCTTTATAAAGGTATTCATTCCCTTATCAACAACCAGGGTTTTACTTTTTATGCAAGGATTCATTCCTTTGTCTGTCGTAAACCCAGTTTCTCTCCAGGTTGGTGGGACGAATTAAGTTTTCCGCTGGCTTAGCAAAAAATATTTCAACATGGACCATAATTATAGTGTATCGTTTTCACTCGTGTACTGAGGTAAAATGTTCAGGATGACCGGCACCAATGGCTTATTTATTTCAAGGGAAAGTCAAGGGTCCTCTTAAAACCACTTTCTTGGTTATTTTCAAATCTTTATAACGCTATTTAAAGTGGGTCAAAAATGAATTCAATTATTATCACACCACTTGATTATAACGAAAGTCAACAGTAATGAAATGAAAACATAAGAATAAGTTCAGTTTATAAATCTATTAAAATCTAAAGTCCACTCATAAACAGACATTCATAACTACAAAGTTCTAATATACGTCTATCAATAAACTTCTACAGTTACAAAAGATAATCAAAATAGTACACAAAATTGCTACAATCCGATTGGTCAATGGCCTTTTTCCAAATATGCAGAACTTTTCTGATCAAATGCAAGAAGTAGACTGAATATCATCAAATGTCAAATACATAAACAAAAAAAATGAGTTTTAACTTTTTTCATATAAGTATTTAGTCCCTTATTGGAGAATAGAAACGATGATCAATCAAAGTTGAAAATTCGACTTAAAATGATATTTTGTGCATGTGTTTTTGGGATGGGACTTGAAAATGTCTTTGAGATAGCCGAAACTTTGTGATGAGCCAGCTCGAGATATCACGTTTTAATTGAGTATATCTTGTAAGGGCTAAATAGCGATGGTTCCAAAACGCGTAGAAGTTGTAACTTGTATTTTCAAGTACGTGGTCTCCGGTGAGAAAATAGCAAAACTATCTGCTCAGAAGTCAATGATAACTTAGCGAACTTATGTTTTGCGTCGAATCCACTTGATTGAAATAGTATAAAAAACACGTTTTTTTTTTTGTTCAAAACGTTAAAGTTACGAATAAGCAAGTCACAAAATATGATATAACAGGGAATAAAATTACCAATTTTCCGAATTTGCTGCGCTTCGGTCAATATAAATTTTGGAATAACAAAATTGTGACATCATTTTTTTAAAAGATTAAAAAGTGGCAATTTTGATGTATAAGATCGTTTATATTTTGAAACAATAATTAACATCCTACTCTTGAATTTTTCCTGTTATGACGATCATGTCGAGATGTTCGACATATTCAGCACCGACTGCTCTAATTCACATTCCTTCTCACACTGAGAAGTTGTACATATTTTTTATAATAAGTTTTTAACTTAAACATAACGGGTCTCATGTGGTACCTGTTAGCGGAATCTCGTCACATTCTCCTAAACAAAGGTGCCGTCACAAAACAATTTTCTACAATTATATATGCGATTCATTTATGTATGAGTTGAACTTCACAACTGCTTTGTATTTTGAGCTCAGTCTGGTTTTCGTTGACATTTTTTAATTTCCCTGCTGGTAAGATTGATCTTCATCGCCATTCTATGTTTGTGTATAGGGCGGCTTGACACATAAAGTATGTGCTCTTCACCACTGTACCTATGAGTCGTGCAACATCAAGTTGTAAAAATGAAATGAATGAACTGGCACGCAGAAAAGTGCCATTCAAATATTCCACATGACATTGCAAACACAACCAGCCGTGTCCAACTGTATAAAAACAGTTTGGTTAATTCCGAAAGACAAGCCTAAAACACATCCCGCTTTGCACCAACAGTAGCCCGATGAACTCCCCGGAAAAAATTTACCAGATAAATTCCCTTGCGAAGATTATGGCAAGTTAAGGCCTTTACGCGCGCGCAACGCTCCTTGCCTATCCGGCCCGAATCCGAAGCAACCCCCAAGAAAAAACTGTTCACATGTCTTCTTCAAAGTTAATGTCTTCCATAAAAAAGTGATTATGGAGATTTTTGTAAACCATTTGTTTTAATCATTTTTCAGTATGTGTAAGGACCTGGCTGGATCTTATTGAAGGTGGCCACCAGTTCAACCGTGTAATCACTTTGATTTTCGTAGATGATAAGACAAAAGTGTTATGTAGTAATTGTGAGGGACCATCTAATTCTGCCTTCTGTTCCCAAAAATATTTTATATTTTTATGTCCCATTGGTTTCGGGCTTTTTTATTCAGATCAAACGGCTGCTGTTTGCCACCCAAAAACCATCTACTGAGTAAACAAGCAATCTATCCATTAATTTCCATGGGATCATAAAACAATTCAGGCGGCGGAGACCACACCCGAAACCCGAAACCAACTAACCTATATCTCAACCCTAAGAAAACAACAACAATCCTCTCCAAAATTTGTGACAATGCGAGATACTTACCTTAACACATGAGTGAAACCATTAGGGCACCGCCATAGAACCATGTAAACTAAAATTCCGAATTCCGAGTATGTATCAAATTTTCGTCCGAATTTTGGCAGAATCCTAAATATTTAAACAATTTAAACCCGACCAAAGCTTCTAGATCACCCATTGTCCAGACTCTCGGTCTTTACCGTACGAACCTCCCTGCCCGAACTAAAAGGGACCAAGCAGAAATGCGCCGAACCGGGCCCCTCCATCATGCAGGATTCACCGCAACTAAAATCAAGCAGAACCATTTACAAAGCATGTTCCGGATCTTGGAAAACTATTCCGGCAAAATTATCGCCCAACGGACTTTAGTTTGACCCCCAAAAACTCAGACAAGCTCAAATGTCAGTATCTAATCAAAATTTTAGTTAAATATTTAAGAAATAAAGCATACAGTAAAATCTAATTTGAATCATAGAGTGAACAGGTGTGGGAAACAACCGTACGTTGCATCAACTTCCATATACCTAAAATGTAAACATCCCCGCAAGATCTCTTTCCCCAGTTATACACAGTGTTCGTCATACAGATGTAAGCGCCCACGACATTGCCTCCAAACAACGTAACCAAGCAGAGATGCATCAAAAATGCAATAAAAATTATATACAGACACCTCTTGGAATACTGAAAAAATTTATAAACACCTGATTAACCTCCGGAACGTTAGATAAAAAAACCTCGTTCCCAAAGCCACTACAATCTGACACCGTCCGAGGTTAGTATCTAAAAAATATTTTCATTTAAAATGTATTAGAGTGAAAAATATGGTATTATCAAATAGGGGAGTGTAAACCAGCAGTCATGAACCCGAAATGCCAGTTAGAGACAAACTGTTTTTGGGAAAAACAGCTGGGCACCGTTTTTGAATTATACGACCCCAAAACATCCGTAATTCAGTGTGCTCGCCAATCATGCAATCACCCGCCATAACTACACACAACGTAGTAGGCTCCCAGAAAACTCGGGCAAGCGTCAAATGTTAGTATCTAATCAAATTTTTAGTTGATATATAAGAATTAAGGCATACAGTACTATCCAATTAGAATCAAACAGTAAACAGCTCCCGGAAACAACCGCACTTTTGTATTAAATTACCAAACACCCTGAAGATGCCAACATGTTCGCAAGGCCCCATTCCCAGTTATACACTGTGCGTCCCCACTGGATGTAAGTCCCCATGATTTTTGCCTTTAAAAACGAATGAAACCAACCCGAGATGCATCGAAATGCACTAAAATCACACAAAGACATCTCGTGGAAATACTGAGCAATTTAAAACCCCTGAGAAACCTCCTGAACGCCAGAAAAAGAAAGAAAAAACTCCGTCGATAATCAAGTTATGTTTAACAGACAGGCGTTTTGAAGTTAGCTTCTAATCAATTATTTTCAGTTAAGCATTTAGAGTGAAAATACATGGTATTATAAAATTTCGGGAGTGCAAACCTGCGGTCCATGATGCCGAAATGTCACCCGGGAAAGACAACTACTTTAAACACAGCTGGGCCCCGGGCCCTTGAATTATTATGACTTCCAAATATAACTGAAAGCCGTGTGTGCTTTAAGTTAGAAATACTCAAACATATTAAAACCAGTTATTTTAAATCCCAAAAAGGGAAAGCATGGTACCGTCTTACACTGCAGCATTATAAAACTGTCAGATTTTAACCAGTGTGCGGCATTACTTGTACTCTTTTCCCTGGATAGATAGGGGTTATTTCTTAAATAAACTCCCCTCACCCCTCAAAAAAAAAAAAAGAATTTGTTTTATAAACTCTGTGAAAAATATTCTACGTTTAACTAAAATAATTTCACGGCTGATCAGTAACTCTCAACCCTTTATAATTGACGTTGAAACATTGATGACGTCATGACGTAACTGTTGAAAGATTCGGAAAATAGCGTATTGTCTGTGTTATATATTCTGGGATAAAAAAATGCCAGACCGTAGGGGAACATCATCACCATTGCATCCCCCTCCCCCCTCCGTTCCCAGGCTCGGTACCCAAAACTGGAAAAAACCTCGGCGCCGGGGCATCCCTGCCACCTTATACCAGATGCACAGTGTAAAGGATCGTGTATACTTTGGGGGGCACCGCCTTCTGATGGTCTTCAGCATGAAACTGTCAGCGGCATCCCTATCATCTGGGAGTTCTACCTCCTTCCCCCCCTGACCCGTGCTATGCAAAGCCCCACCATTATATAGGCACCCATTTTGATGCATATCACAGGCTGATATGATACAGATCAGAATGAATGCAAAAAACAACAAACAAGCCCATTTTGCTTCTATCATCACTTTTTATTTGATAAAAACCAGTCAGTCACTGTGATTGTATCCGCATTATAGCCACTATAAACTATATATGCAGAAGCATGACTACCATATGATACATTCAAACTAGGTAAGAAAATAAAACTGTATAGGAGCACAATACATTTATAATTTTATATTGTTCAAGGTTTAGAACGTATTTTTACATATGTTAGTACCGGTACAGGCCGCCCCCTCAGTAGAAAACTTTGTTTATAGCCTTCACCAAGAGATTACGCGGGACTTTTTCCAACATTCTATGTTTGTGTATAGGGCGGTTTGACACAAAAGGGTATGTGCTCTTCACCACTGTTACCTATGAGTCGTGCAACTTTCAAGTTGTAAAAATTGAAATGAATGAACTGGCACGCAAAAGTGCCATTCAAATATTCCAATGACTTTGCAAACAAAACCCAGCCGTGTCCAACTGTATAAAAAACATTTTTGGTTAATTCCGAAAGACAAGCATCAACACATCCCGACATGCACCAACGTAGCCCGATGAACTCCGGAAACAATACCAGAAAAATTCCCTTGCGAAGAATTAAGGGCCCAAGTTAAGGCCTTTACGCGCGCGCAACGCCCCTTGCCTACCGGCCCCGAATCCGAAGCAACCCCCAAGCAAAACTGTTCACATGTCTTCTTCAAAGTTAATGTCTTCCATGAAAAAGTGATTATGGAGATTTTGTAAACCATTTGTTTTAATCATTTTCAGTATGTGTAAGGACCTGGCTGGTCCTTATTGAAGGTGGCCACCAGTTAAACCCTTTGGTAATCACTATGAATATCGTAGATGAAAAGACAAAAGTGTTATGTAGTAATTGTTGATGACCATCTAATCTGCCTTCTGTTCCCAAAAATATTTTATATTATATGGTCCCATTGGTTACTTGCATTTGATTCAGATCAAAAAACGGCTGCTGTTTGCCACCCAAAAAACCATCTACTGAGTAAACAAGAAATCTATCCATCCTAATACCCATGTGATCTTTAAAACAATTCAGGCGGCGAGACCACACCCGAAATCCGAAACCACACTAACCTATATCTCAACCCTAAGAAAACAACAACAATCCTTCCAAATTGTGACAATGCGAGATACTTCCCTTAACACAAGGGAGTGAACCATTGGGGCCACCGCCATAGAACCATGTAACTAAATTCCGAATTCCCGAGTAGTATCAAATTTTCGTCCGAATTTTGGACAGAATCTCAAATATTTAAACAATTTCAACGACCAAAAGCTTCTAGATCACCCATTTTTCCAGACTCTCGGTCATACCGTACGAACCTCACCTGCCCGAACTAAATGGCCAACAGAAATGCGCCGAACCGCCCCTCCATCATGCAGAGATTCACCGCAACATAAATAAGCAGAACCATTTACCCAAAGCATGTTCCCGGGTCTTGGAAAAACTATCCCGGCAAAATTATCGCCCAACGGACGTAGCTGACCCCCAAAAAACTCAGACAAGCATCAAATGTCAGTATCTAATCAAAAATTTTAGTTAATATATTAAGAAATAAAAGCATACAGTAAAATCTAATTTGAATCATTGAGTGAACAGGTGCTGGAAACAACCGTTTCGTTGCTTTAAAACTTCCATATACCTAAAAATGTAAACATGCCGCAAGAATCTCATTCCCCGTTATACACAGTGTTCGTCATTACTAGATGTAAGCGCCCCCGACATTGCCTCCCCAAAAAAACGTAACCAAGCAGAGATGCATCGAAATGCAATAAAATTATATCAGACCACCTCTTGGAATACTGAAACAATTTTTTAAACACCCGATTAACTCCGGAACGTTAGATAAAAACCCGTCGATTTCCAAGCCACTACAATCTGACACGCGTCCGAGGTTAGTATCTAATCAAATATTTTCAGTTAATATTTAGAGTGAAAATATATGGTATTATCAAATACGGGAGTGTAACCAGCAGTCCATGAAGCCGAAATGCCCGTTAGGAAAAACTGCATTGAAAAACAGTGGGCACCGTCTTAGAATTATACGACCCCAAACACATCCGTAAATTTAGTGTGCTCGCAGTCATGCAATCACCCGCCATAATACACACAAAGTAGTAGGCTCCAGAAAAACTCGGGGCAAGCGTCAAAAAGTTAGTATCTAATCAAAATTTTTAGTTGATATATTAAGAAATTAAAGGGATACAGTACTATCCAATTAGAATCAAACAGTGAACAGCCTGCCCGGGGAAAAAACCGCACGTTGTATTAAATTACCATACACCCTGAAGATGCCAACATGTTCGCAAGGCCCCATTCCCCGTTATACACAGTGTGCGTCCCCCTGGGTGTAAGTGCCCATGATTTTGCCTTTAAACGAATGAAACCAAGCAGAGATGCATCGAAAAGCACTAAATCACACAAAGACATCTCGTGGAATACTGAAGCCCAAATTTTCAAACACCTGAGTAACTCCTGAACGCCAGAAAAAGAAAGAAAAAACTCCGTCCCATAATCAAGTTACTGTTAACAGACAGGCGTCTGAAGTTAGCTTCTAATCAAATTTTTTTTCGTTAATGCATTTAGAGTGAAATACATGGTATTATCAAATACGGGAGTGCCAAACCTGCGGTCCATGATGCCGAAATGTCAGCCGAAAGACAATACATTTAAACACGCTGGCACCGCCCTAGAATTATTGACTTCCAAATATAACTGTAAGCCAGTGTGTGCGTAAGTTATGTAATACCTCAACATATAAAACAGTTATTTAAATGCCAAAAGGAAAGCATGGTACGCTTACACTGCAGCCCTTATAAAAATGTCAGATTTTAACCAGTGTGCGGCATTACTTGTACTCTTTGTTCCCGGACTAGATATGGTTTTTCTTAAATAAACTCCCCCTCACCCCTCAAAAATAAAAAGAATTTGTCTATAACTCTGTGAAAATATCTACGTTTAACTAAAAATTTCACGGCTGATCAGTAACTCTCAACCCTTTAATATGACGTTGAACATTTATGACGTCATGACGTAACTGTTGAAAGATTCGAAAATTGGCGTTTGTTGTGTTATATATTCTGGGATAAAAACTGCCGACCCTACGGAACATCATCAAACCCTTGCATCCCCCTCCCCTCCGTTCCCAGGCTCGAGTACCCTAACTGCAAAACCTCGGGCCGCGATCCCTGCCACCTTATCACCAGATGCACGTGTTAAGGATCGTGTATACGTTGGGGGCACCGCCTTCTGATGGGCTTCAGCATGAAACTGTCAGCGGCATACCTATCATCTGGGAGTTTCTACCTCCATTCCCCCCCTGACCGTGCTATGCAAAGCCCCCCCATTATATAGGCACCCATATGATGCATATCAAGGCTGATATGATACAGATCAGAATGAATGCAAAAAACAACAAACAAGCCCATTTTGCTTCTATCATTCACTTTTTATTTGATAAAAACCAGTCAGTCACTGTGATTGTATCCGCATTATAGCCACTATAAACTATATTGTTGCAGAAGCATGACTACCATAGATACTTCTACTAGGTAAGAAAAAAAAAACTGTATAGGGCACAATAATTTATAAATTTTATTGTTCAAAGGTAGAACGTATTATACATATGTTAGTACCCGGTACAGGCCCGCTCCTCAGTAGAAAAAACTTTTCTATAGCCTTCACCCGAGATTACGCGGGACTTTTTCAACATTTCTATGTTTGTGTATAGGGCGGCTTGACACATAAAGTATGTGCTCTTCACCAATGTACCTATGGAGTCGTGCAACATCAAGTTGTAAAAATGAAATTTAATGAACTGGCACGCGAAAAGTGCCATTCAAATATTCCACTGAATTGCAAACACAACCAGCCGTGTTTCCAACTGTATAAAAACAGTTTGGTTAAATTTCCCAAGACAAGCATCACACATCCGACATGCACCAACAGTAGCCCGATGAAATCCCGGAAACAATACCAGATAAATTCCCTTGCGAAGAAATTTAAAGGCAAGTTAAGGCCTTTACGCGCGCGCAACGCTCCTTGCCTATCCGGCCCGAATCCGAAGCAACCCCCAAGCAAAATGTTACATGTCTTCTTCAAAGTTAATATTTTTCCATGAAAAGTGATTATGAAAGATTTTTGTAAACCATTTGTTTTAAATCATTATTCATTATTCGTTTGTGTAAGGACCTGGTTGGATCCTTATTGAAGGTGTCCACTAGTTCAACCGTGTAATCACTATGAATATCGTAGATGATAAGACAAAAGTGTTATGTAGTAATTGTGATGACCATCTAATCTGCCTACTGTTCCCAAAAATATTTTATATTATATGTGTCATTGGTTACTTGCATTTGATTCAGATCAAAACGTAAAGTAAATGTTACAGAATTCTGTAGAATGCACAAAAATTTACCAAATAAAAACCGTAATGCAAAAATCATACAAAAATCTAACAAATAAATTTATTACCTCGATCGAGCATAAATTTTTACAAAAAAAATTAAACAGACATAGATTTCGTCTATAAATTTTCCCCAAACTCAAAATTTTCAAAAAGATGATGCAATAGGGGCCTTTTTACTACGATAAAATAAGGCCCGTATGTCAATTTGTGACGATGACTGAAATGA
>NW_026459277.1:0-60794 GCF_021730395.1 Mercenaria mercenaria | reverse complement strand
TGTTTGTCTGATATGTGTAGATCCAACATCTGTTGTCAATTTGAACAATCAATATATCTGGTGAAGTATAAAAACTGAGGTTAATCTGAAATAGACAAAAAGAAGACTTTCAAATATGAAACTGTCAATAAAAAATGTTGTTGTTTTTTATCTTGGTGAATTGCAGGACCAGTACAGACTGCAGCCGTACTAGTGAACACTCTAAGAACCTTGCACTGCAGGTTGACTATCTTTCAATGAGTTTCCTCTTTGTAGATTTACGATTATTTTTCAATCATTAAAACAACTTATTTCTATTGAATCGATGATGTGTATCTAATCTCAGTTCAAAGTTAATTTTGTCACCTTGTTTACAGTTATTATTCCTCAGATTATCTCAATCTCTTTTTGTCCCTTTTCCAATCATAAATTAACTACTTTTAAAACATATTGAATGTATTTTCATTCAAAGTCCATAGTTAAAAAGTTATTCATAGACACATGAGCTGTAACTTTGTTTACAGATCTGTTAATTTGACTTCATGTGGAATGGACTGTTTGCTGATGTTGATATAACTCATGGCCCAATCCATCTGAATATGTTACTTTTTTGTGTTTTTATTAATTCATTGTTTAAATGCCTTTAGGCTTTTTAATATGAACAAATACAATAAAATACTATTAAACTTTAGAGTTTGTCAAGCCCAGAAACTAATACATATCTCCAATTTTAGGGATCAATCTTGTAGTTAAACAGATTAAATACTGTGATATTTTTCAGTGTTTAAAAACACTATTGTCTTCAATAAAAAATCCAGTATCCATGCGTTTTTTTCAGGCCAAGCTGCATCATGAGGTCAAAATTTGGCCCAATGCCCCTCACTGTAGCGCATAAATTACATTAACAAGCTTTAATTTGTAACACGGATCCCCCCAGGCTGTGCTAAATATATTATATATTGGTCTATTCCAAAAAATACACACACCCCTCCCCACCGGAGCAGTACACGTTTTTTGGGGGAATGGGGGTGTAAATTATTTACAGAGAAAGGGAACAGGAGAGGGTGTCTAGCGGGAAGGAGGTGGTGTATTTTATTGGTGTGTGGAAGCAGTTCACAAACTGGGGGAGGGGGTCTATATTTGACGTGACCGAAGGGGATAATTTTCTTTTAAAAAAAAACTGTTTCCACTTGAGGGGGGTGGGTATTTTCTGGAAGGAAGTGTCTAGGGGTATGGATCCGTACCTCTAGACACACCTGTTAGGGGTTTTCTAGGGGTACGGACCTCCTTTTTCTGGAGATTTAGGGTTATTTATATCTTAAATTTTGTTGAAAATGAAATAACAAATAAGTCTTAACCAGTCTTCACTTAAAACTTGGATCTAATTGGTTTACAGATACCAGCGTTCACTCGATTGTTTATCTTCTCTTTCAAAACCTAAATAACCGAAGAACTCCAAATGTATACACTGTTCCATGCCAATTAGTTTGTTGTTAAATAAACTGTTGATAACAGCTAGATTAATAATTCTATCCCTTAAATGAATTCTATTATTAAGCAAAAAATAAATAAATAAATAAATTAGGCATTATATATAATATGCACCAATTTATTTTGTTATTTAACAAGGTATAATGATAATCGGCACGGAACTGATTGTTTAATAATCAGTTAAGCGACATTAAGTAATAGAAACTGTTTGTGTGAAAACGTCCCATGTATCTCGATCATAACGGCTACCAAAATGTGTGAAAAACATACACATACACTAAGGGTTAATTATCAATTAAAAATAGTTTTTTTCCCCCCAACATATTTAACATTATCAGAGCTCCAGATAAGCTTTTGGTGCAATTGGGTATTTACCCATCACTTTTTGTCTGAATTGGGTATTGGAAATTTGAATTGGGTAAAAATAATATCATTACCCAACTTTTTCAGAAGTAATTGGGTATTTGCTAAAACCAATTGGGTATTTTACCAATCTTGCACTAACAATTGAGTATTTTTTTGCTTACAGTATACGTGGTATATATCATTGAACAGGACTGACTTAGTATTTTAATGGCGCCCTTCAATGTTTAATACAAAAATGTATTTAAAATTGTAATGAATGTTTCATACTGTTGTTTTCTTTTTCACTTTTAATGCAGTCGGAGATCAGTTCATCCACAATATCCCGAACGATGCGGTCACCGCAATATGCATTCTCCCAAAAGATGTCATCCAGTATTGGTGACACTACATCGTCACAAACAGATAACTGTCATTGTTGAACAGCAAAATATCCCACTAATTTGTTTGTGCTGCAACAATGTTTTTTCCTGCAACCTCTTTACATTTTATCGGCGTAAAATTGTTTACAAAGCGTCCAAATAACACCGATCAGCTGACTGAATGGTCCTGTGATTTTTCCGATGAATTGCAACCTGTTCTGCGGTAACGTATAACCAGTCAGACAAATCTAGCATTAAAGTCTCGTACCCGTTCTAGTTATAAGGAAAATGTGATACGCAAGCTATTTTTTACAAATTGGGTATTAGGAATTTTACTTGCGTTTCAGTACGCACACTGTATGAATTCAATTGGGTTTTCTGCGCTTTTAATTGCGTAAATACGCAAATACGCAGCTTATCTGGAGCTCTGCATTATTTTGTTTAATCTTTATATGAGCCGTGTCATGAGAAAACCAACATAGTGGGTGTGCGACCAGCATGGATCCAGACCAGCCTGCGCATCCGCGCAGTCTGGTCAGGATCCATGCTGTTCGCTAACAGTTTCTCTAATCCCAATAGGCTTTGAAAGCGAACAGCATGGAGCCTGACCAGACTGCGCGGATGCGCAGGCTGGTCTGGATCCATGCTGGTCGCACACCCACTATGTTGGTTTTCTCATGGCACGGCTCTTATCTTTTTTTTCTGCCATTTCGAATCCTTGTGATTTATTTGGTGTTCCTCGGTTATTTAAGTTCCGAAAGAAAATGTAACAAATTGGATGAACGTTTTTATCTGTAAACCATTTAGATCCAAGTTTAAGGTGAATTCTGATGAAATGTTATTTGTTTTCTTCATTTTCAACAAAATTTGAAATGTAAATGACCCTGAATCTCTAGAAAATGGACGTCCGTACCCCTAGAAAACCCCTAACAGGCTTGTCTATAGGTATGGATCCGTACCTCTAGAAAACCCCTAACAGGCTTGTCTAGATGTATGGACTGTACCTCTAGAATCACATTCTAGAGGTACGGATCCGTACCACTAGACACTTCCTTTCTGGAAATAGCCCAAATTTATGCTGACATACTGTACTCAATTCATAAATTAAAGTCCTAAGAGACGACCGTATTACTATTTACAATTTCCATTTCCACTTCTACAGTCAATCAAACTGAAAAGTGGTGTCACCTGAAATAAATCATTGATTCTAACTCTACCAAATTTGATGGTGGGTGGGGTAAAATTTCAGTCGCAAGGCAATATTACTTACAGCAGTGTTTACTTTCATTAATAAGATAAGGATTCAGCTCATGTGTCTTCATAACAGAATGTAAATTCAAAACATTTTGCCAGCAACCGGCCAATTTTTAACATTTCAGCCAAAATTACAACAACTAAGTGACAGCTACCATCCAGAGCTCTCGAATCTGGAAAAAAATTAACCATAAAATACGGCTTGACCCATTCAATATACCACTTTCATATTTTCAGAGTATACAGAAATATTGTCCTTTTAGGGTTCTATAGATCATGATAGGTATATTTCTCAAGGAAATTACAGATGAACGCAGATTTTATTCGCTCACCAAATGTCAACTTTAGAAGTAGACGTCTCGTACCGTTTGGGGGCGCTTCGAAAATCAAAAACAAACAATGAAGTTTTCATTTAATCATAACTAATACAAATATTTTTATTACAGTCAGCATAATTTTAGTTTAAAATACTCATTTTATACAAAATTTAAGTAAAATCTTTTTTTTAATATTTTCTTTTTTTACGAAATTACGACTGAACTCTGAACCTTGAGATGGGGTCAAAGGTTAACATGGCGAAAAGTTGTTAGCAATCTGTCAACAATGATTGTATTTACAGTATTAGTTGAGGTATACGGATTATGCAAGTGAAGTTTAAGAACCTTTTTCCAATTTATTAAGATTTAAATATTCTACGAAAATGGGATGTATTTACGTCAATTTTATATCCCAGACTCACCAGTTTCGACGCACATAACAAGCAGCATGGCCGCGCTTTTTCATTCAGTAACATACTTCATTCTATTAGATATTGCATGTACACTAACCTTTTATGCATTGAATCATACCAATAACATCTTATTCTAAACAACTGACTGCCAGAAATCAAATGGTAAACAACAACTAGTGTGATCGGCCATACTTTTTCTAACACACCTATTTCGACGCATCTTACATGATACTTGTTACGAAGCTTTTGATTGGCTTAAATATTTGTGCAATCACTGTAAGTAATGCGCTACACCATAACTGTCATGGATGCTGCAATAAAACTTGACATAAAAGCAGATGCAAGTAGATAATCAATATTAAAGGCCAAATGATAGTAATAAATGGGAAAACATTTAAACATTCATCAACATAAGGGGCTAAGAACATAAATAATCACTTTGCTTTTTTAATACACACTGTCTGATTTTTTTCTTTCATTTTTCTGGACTGCAGTGTTTACAGAGGAATTTGGCACATTTTGTTTTATACAAAACTTTAGATGAACCCAGTGTTCGCAGCCTAGTTGAAAAGAGAAAAAAAACGAAGTGTGTAGTAATGATCGCATTGATATATAATGCGTACACCTTCCAAAACAGTGCATAAAATGTGCGATTACATATGTCACGTGGCAGTGATGTGACCTTGATAGCACCAAAGTCGGCTGCAGACGTACAACAAAATTTCCCGTAACTTTTTTAATCTAAGCTTCCACAGGGACGTTTTTAAAATGGATGAAAATTTGCATTAGTAGAAACATTAAAAATCATGTATGGGGTAAATGTAAGTTGATAAATATCTTCAAATTCCTGAACTTTCCAACCTTTTTATCGGTAAAATTAACCATGATGTTTTCTGTCATTACACCGAGTAACTACGTCATCGGAAACCCCAAGTTAATCGAGAACGAGGTCAAAACAAAAATGGCGTCGAAATAGGTGTGCGTAAAATTACGTGGTGCGACGATATGCCAGACCTCTAGATTCCAGACCTAGGTCCTAGGCCCAGACCCTTATTTAGCCATGGTGCACTTGCTTATGTAACTCTGTATCTGTCTGTAGGGTAAACGACGCAGGACCACTTCTGGTATAAGGCGTCGGGGTGAGTGGGGTCGTTCAGTAACGATGTGTGAGAGTTGTTTTAAAGCTCCCTACTGTTTCTGCGCACGCGATATTGTCTTTCAGTTTATTCCAGTCCTGCACTGCCGTAACAAAAAAAGAGTGTCTATATTGATCTGAGTTGGCGTTATTTACTTTGAAACAGTTTGAGTGGTTAAAGCAGAATTTTTCAACGATGTTTGAGCTGATGCTGTCACTTATAATTTTAGGACGTATACGTCTTTTATTAAGTACTGGTGTTAAATAACTGGTCTTGTTGATTGCCGGCACCATACCCCTGATGATTTTATAGATAAAAATTAGTCTTGCCTGCTGTCTTCTTTCCTGCAAGCTGTCCAGGTTGAGTCTTTGTAACATGTCAGTAACACACCCATCTTCTCTGGAGTGGTAGTCTTTTAAAATGAACCTTGCTGCATGGCGTTGAATTTTCTCCAGGGAGTTGATATCCTTAACATAGTATGGATCCCAGATAATTGACCCATACTCAAGTGTAGACCGGACAAGTGAAATATATGCAAGTTTCCTACAGTCTTGGGCACAATTCCTAAGGTTCCGTTTTAAAAATCCCAAAGTTGAATTTGCTTTTTTACAAATATTGGTGATATGTGTTTCCCATGTAAGATCCTTTGATATAGTTAATCCAAGGTAGGGATTTGAGTCCACTTGTTGTAAGATGGTTTTATCTAGCTCGTAGAAGAAATTTGACTTCTGGCGGACACTTAAAATATAACACTTCTTGGCATTAAATTTCATGCCCCATAAGTTCGCCCATTTTTCTAGTGCGTGTAGATCATTCTGTAGAAGAAGATGGTCATTATGTGAACGGATGGGTCTGTATAATAAACAATCATCAGCAAACAGGCGTACTGTAGATTTAACGGAATCTGGAAGATCGTTTATGTGACATAAAAACATAAGGGGGCCGAGGACTGTACCTTGGGGAACTCCAGATTCAACGTCTACACTAACCGAGTGTTCACCTTCTACGACAACGTTCATAACTCTATCTTTCAGAAAGGATTGTAGCCAATGTAGTAAATTTCCACGGACACCGTAATTTTCTAGTTTTTGCAATAATTTATCGTGTGGAACAGTATCGAAAGCCTTAGAAAAGTCTAATATTGCTATATCCACTTGGCATTTTTTATCATAAGATACTAATAAGTCATTCATAGTTACTAATAACTGAGTTTCTGTCGAGTATCCTGACCTGAAACCATGATTTCTATCTGTGAGTATTGAATGGTTTTCAAAGCCCTTACAGAAGCAAGCCTCTGTGGCGTACATGCTGCGTATTTGCTGTGTATATGCCGCGAACACAGTAGTACGCCAGAGGAGTACATTTTACATACACCGCATGCCGCGTACTATTTCGACGAGTACACAGCATGTACGCAGGAGGTCACTAGTACACTTCAAGTACGCAGCACAGACTCTGAAAATTTAAGGAGTACACTGCATGTACGCAGGAGGGACTTGTACAAGAAAATAGTACACTGCATGTACACCGCAGATACTTTGAAATTTGTGCAGTACACTTCATATACGCGGGAAAGACTTGTACAATTTCTTTTGGCATTTATACTTAGTTTTTTTTTTATAAGTTAAAGTCTGAAGTAAACTTCATATACGCGGGAGGGACTTGTTCATTTTCTTTTGGTGTTTATACTTTGAATTTTTTTAGGTAAAAGTCTGAAGTACACTTCATGCAGGAAGGATTTGTACATTTTTTTTTTTTTGGAAGCAAGAACTTGATTTCCGAGTAACTTTTATCTTAATAGCATAGAATAGTTCTGAACAATGAAAATTTGACAAACTATTTGCAATGTTCATTTGTGAAGCTTACATCTTAGTGATTTCTGAGCTGCACCTTGCATGCAGTGTAAAAATATATTCTTTTTCATTTTGAATTAATCCTGGAGCTTTCTAACTTGGATAATTGAAAAGCCTTATTTGAACTTCGTTGCATTACATTTTGTAATACATGAAATAATTACCAAGATAATGCCTCAACAGCGCCCGAATGAGAAGATTAATAGCTCTCACTGTTATTTGAATACTCTTAAGCAAAACACCATTCTATCATGTTTTATAAAGGCTTTAATGCTCATTATGTTAAATCATTAAGGCCTCACCAAATTAAAAAGTTATTAATCGGATTTGCCGCTCGTATATTTTTAGAACGTTTTTGGCTAATTGCGCTCGCCCCATTGGAAAAAATCCATCCAAAATTTTTTGGTGCGCTACTTTTTACGGACGTAAAAGTGTATAAATGCTTATATAATTCCAGTCCTAGATTGTTCTCAGATGGATTTTAATCAAAATAAATACATACTACGCACACATCGTCTATTTTGATGGGGACTCACATTTCACTACATATTTTTCATTTTTAACTCATTTAGGATGAAAACAATCATATTTTTGTCCCAGGTCCGATACTGGTGCCTGTGTATTTAGTTGCATTAAAGTTGTTTCCCCTTGATGCAGTTACGCCATTTTCTTCAAATGTTTACCAAATTACATGCTACAAAAATTGATTTATTTCACTGAAAAGTGGATGAAGAAAAGCATACTAATTTATTTGATAACATCAATCTACATTATTTTGTTAAGGGTAAATACTTATTGATGCATGTCACTTATCTTTTTTCTGTTTTTTTCTGTCCAAATGATCAGCATATGCATACGAAAGTTGGTGGGGTAAGGAATTTACATTTTCACAGCAGTTTCGCCACAAGAGTACACAGCATGTATGCAGCAGGAGTACACAGCATGTACGCCGCAGGACTCGGGCCAGGAGTACACAGCATGTAAGCCGCAGGAGTACACAGCATGTACGCCGCAGGAGTACACAGCATGTACGCCGCAGGGGTAGTACACCGCAGGCTCATTTGCATGTGAAAAGTGTATGTGCCGCGTACATGCTGCATACTATTTCCCGCATACTAAATTCCTCCAGCATACATCCTGTATTCTATGTAGTCCACAGCATTTACGCAGCAAGTAGTACGCGGCAGAGCTCATTTGCATGTCAAAAGTGTACTACAAACGTACTATCGGTGTATGTGCGGTGTATATCCTGCGTACTATTTAAAGCCCTTGATTTTAGTACACATCATGTACACATCATATACGCTGTATGTACACAGCAAGAGTACGCAGCAGGCCTTTTTCTTCTGTAAGGGACCTGAAAAAAGTTTGTCTGGTGATGTGTACACACAAATAAATAATACTTTCTCTTATCTTTTTAATTTAAAGTTATTATTTTGTGTGATCTGAAAGATCATAAAGTTGACATAATAATAGATAGTATTCCAAGGCCAATTTTACTAAACTTTTAAGTATAGATTGACATCTACAGGCAGAAATGAGTAACAGCAGAAGTGATTTGGAATACGCGATAAAAATGAATCCAAATAGTGGAGGTCCTGGAGATTGGAAAAAATATAAATTTTATGCAAAATAAGCGATATTTCATAAATCAGATAATGTCTTTTATTAGCAATTTAATCATTTATCCATGAATATATGAGCTGCGCCATGAGAAAACCAACATAGTGGCTTTGCGACCAGCATAGATCCAGACCAGCCTGCGCATCTGCACAGTCTGGTCAGGATCCATGCTGTTCGCTAACAGTTTATCTAATTCCAATAGGCTTTAAAAACGAACAGCATGGATCCTGACCAGACTACGCGGATGTGCAGGCTGGTCATGCTGGTCGCAAATCCACTATGTTGGTTTTCTCATGGCGCGGCTCATATAAAGACAATATTGTACATGTTTAAGCATAAGTTATTGACGTTTTCTGCATTTGTCTGAAAGTCAAATGCTCGTTGAGCTAATTTATGTATGGAGTATGCTTAATTGCTTAATGAGAATACATTATCTCAATGGATCAATACATGTCTAAGTCATTCCATAAAACGTTCATTTAAAGCTTAAACATTTAGCAAAGATCATTTTGTCTGAGGAAGGGTCTCCGTGGCCGAGTGTTTATAAGGTCGCTGACTTTAAATCACTTGACACTCATTGATGTGGGTTCGAGCCTCACACAGGGCGTTGAATTCTTCATGTGAGGAAGCCATCCAGGTGGTTACGGTAGGTCGGTGGTTTTACCCAGTTGCCTGCTAGTGATAAAATAATGCACGAAGGGGCACCTGGGGCCTTCCACCACCATCGATCAAAGCTGGAAAGTCGCCATATAACCTATGATTGTGTCGGTGCGACATTAAACCCAACAAAATAAATAATTTTGTCTGAGGTATTGAACCACAAAGTGCGACACCATGATAATTTTTCATTCCACACTGACAATTTATTTTAGTTCAGTTGGTAAGCCTTTTTCAGTTTTTGCATATGATTTATCTTAATAATCTACTCTATGCCTTGATTATTATAAACAGAGTATTATTCAAACTTTAAAAATAAATCTTACTAAAAAGGTATACTGAAGTTTTCTGTGACATAATAGATTTATAATGTATAGATGTCAAACAAATTTTATCACAATTTTACATCACCTTCCGTATTTAGTTTCAAATAATTCTCGATAATGTATGAGAGCTAGTGACGAGGGTGAAAAGCAGTGGCAATATGTTAAAAAGATATGTTTTTGTATGATAGGGGAACTGCATTCCTACTTTATAGCAATTTAAGTGTAAAGAGATACCTCCATGAAAGTGTTCAGTAAACTGTTATTTTGTGAACTTTCAGTGTATTCAGATCTGATGTTTTGTTCACAGGAGATAACTCCTGTGTGAGGATATTCATATTGAATAATTATGCCCCTTTTCTTCTAAAATGAGGAAATTTGCTGAGGTAAAAGCAAAAAGATAGAAATAGAAAAATGTTTTTAAAAAATGATTATCTACTACTTGGCACATAATTGAAGGATACTACTGTCATGTAATTAGATTAACTGTTTAACATATTTTCTGCATATTCTCAAATGGATCTTGTTTACATTTTATATCTATCAACATTCTTCATTTTCCTTTTCAGTTATATGTTAAGATGTAAATGAAAACATTAATGGGTATGGCCTAGATAAACTGATTCAGAAAGTGAGAAATCGAAGAGTTTTATCATCATGAGCACTACAGCAAGAGGTAATAAAGATGCGGAAAAAGCAAACCAGGAACTAATCGCTTCTCTCAAATTCAAAGTGAAAGAGGTAACTATGATAACAGAACTGAGGCTCATACTGTTATATTGTGAAACCTTTTTTACTGGGAGCGGGCAAAAATTTTCGTGTTCTTTTTCTTTTTGAATCATGGAAGTAGAGGAGAGGCTTTGTGGGACGGGGCAGAGACCAGGGTCCAGACCACATGCAGAGAGCATGTGGTCAAAATAGCTCTTTCTTTAGGATATAAATTCATGGACTTTTAACTTTTGAAATTAAAATAAATAAGAAATTTATATCTTTTTTTATAGGATTAGATTTTGGATTGACACAACCATGAAATCCATGAAACATAGTGCCCTCCCCCCCACCCCCACCCCTGCCCCCATTAATATTAATGGTTTTATAGTATTAGCCTGCGAAATCATTTTTATGGTTTTGGCTGAGGGGAATGGATTTTGACCTTTGAGAGTTTGAACATGAATGGGAATATTACTGCTTCCTTATGATTAAATTTTGCGGACTGGTTCCAGGAAATGCATGAAAATTATTCCGCCTTTTGATTTGAAAGCTTTCATTTAAATACAGGCAAAAGAAAATGGGAAAACGTTGGAAACTTTTGCCCAACATAATTATTAAGGATTCATAATTTTACAAATATGATGTGACTTAATACAGTCATTTTTCTTTTTTGACAAAATTACATTTCACATACTAAGACATGAATTTGTAGATTTTAGATTTTAAAAGTTATGGTGAAAATGAATGTGATTTTTAAAAAAAATCCTTTCCCTGGGATTTATTTTTCCTGGATTAATACATCACAAAATCTATTATATATAGTACTGAATTCAAATTAATATATAAAACTGTTAAAAACTTGTGTTGGATATCAACATTTAGCATGCTGGCAACAAGAGGTTTTGCCTTTGCAACCAGTGCAGACCAAGATCAGCTTGCACATCTTTGCTGGCTGATCATGGTCTGCACTGTTCGCTATTCAGTCAGTAAATTTTCAGTGAACACCCCTTCAAATAGTGGTACTGCCCAAACTGAAGATGGACCAGTCCATTTTAGAAATTTAGCAGGCTAAAGGTTAACGCATATGAATATTTTCCTATTCTAGCTTGAACATGAAGTATCCACATTGAGAGGAAGACTGGATGATTTAAGGAAAGCAAAGAATACAACCATCACAAAACGAGAGAGAGAAGTTGTTGAAGTTGGATTTAAGAGGTAATATTCTACTTGAATGCCCTCTTAAAATGTGTTTCGGACCTCTCATCTATGTATTATTGATGGGGTTTAAGAGTGTAAACGCCACGCTAATATATGATAAAGTAAGTACTAACATTGAGTAAAAACATCAGATCATGTTATCTACATATATAAATTATGTATAAATATAGTGAAACTTGGATGAATAGTATTTTAATAGTATTAGACTTTAAGCAGTCTGCATTTTCTCTTTATGTTTCATACATTATGCATTTTAAAAATATCCTTTTATCTCTTTTGTTATCTGTGCAGTCTGCCGACTTATGTGTATAAAGGTATTATCATAGGTACGAGCACTTACTACTATATCAGCCGCACCATGAGAAAACCAACATAGTGCGTTTGAGACAGTCTGGTCAGGATCCATGCTGTTCGCTTTCAAAGCCTATTGCAATTAGAGAAACTGTTACCGAACAGCATGGATCCTGACCAGACTGCGTGGATCCATGCTGGTCTGGATCCATGCTGGTCGCAAACGCACTATGTTGGTTTTCTCATGGCGCGTCTCAATTATATACTTCAGTTGTTCAAAGCGCACTGTATGTAAAAATTTAATGCCATTTTTGTCATATGATTGTCTTGTTATTTGATATTGTGTAATGCGCTACTAATGGCATGCTTATTGTGTGTATCTTGTTTTGCATGTACTAAGAAAGGTTCCAGTCAGTTATAAGGAAAAACAATTCATTGAGTTAAGGTAATGGACCAGTAATTGCAATTATGCAATCTCCATATCGTTCTATCCTACTTACCATAGATATTAATTGGCCATTTATGTAACTCAAACAAACATGTGTTTTTCCATAGCAGCTGGGAAATGTTGAAATTGCATACAGGTTAAGTGATCAGATTGAAATTGCTGATTGCCATAAGGGATGCCCTACCTTATACCCCAGTCACACGCTACGTCTAGCCACGGATAGAAACGTAGTAATCCGTATTGATCCGTACCTGAGCCGTACCTTAAAGTAGTAATCCATATCAGTCCATACCAATCTGTACAGCTCCGGTACGGATCGATACGGAATACTACGTTTCTATCCGCGCCGTATGTGTGACTGGGGTATTAGATAATTGAGATCCTGAAGTCTTGTAAAATAGAAATTAATTTACAACTTGAATTAAAACCAGGATTGGTGGACTTATTCACACACTCTTCACAGAAATTGATGTCCTCTCTAAAATATATTGCAAATTGTGTGTTGTGGAAGTAGCTCTTTGTAGGAATTTTTGGCACATGAATTTTATAAGATATCTGCATGAAGTGCAAGAATAATGTTCTGCATCTGAGATGCTTTTGCAACAATGATTAAAACCATCATTCTGTTTAAGTTATACTTATGTTGTTATTAAGTTATACTTAATGTTGTTATTTCTCAATGTCAGGTATATATTGTATATCAAACTCATTGTAAATGAAGAAGTTTTTAACCCCTAGTTTTTTTAATGAATTAGGATTTACAGTGATGGTCAGTCTACTGAAAGTTCATTGGTTAAAAATGTATAATAGTCAAACTTTGTTTGCTCGAACTTGACAGGACCAGAAAAATTTGTTAGAGTTATCAGCAGTTCGAGTCACCAAACAATATACATTCTATCATCAGCCTCAGTTGAAAAGGATGTACCTGCAAAATGCTAATTTTTCAGGAGACACAAGAAACGTAAATTAAAAAAAACAGCATATCTGTAAATAGAACTAAACAATTTGAAAAAAAATCAGCGTCAAAAAGACGTATAATTTTGTGCAAAAACTATCTTAAAAGCCACACCATTCTGCTGCATGAATATGGTTTAAAAGAATTTGAAAAAGTTTTATTTATTGCATTTTATTTTAACAAACACTCAAAACTAAGTAATTTGTGCAAAATGGCGTTTTCATTGCAAATACGTCTTTTTCGCATGTCAGTGAAATTTGTTATACCTCCTTTCCTCACGTGACAAATTTTGACCTCTGTGAATGGCTATTGTATCCGATATCTTTGCAAAACATGCGGGAACACTACCTTTTCGAAATTGACTTAAAAATTTTTTTTGCAAAAATGCAAGTTCGTCCTTTTCAAATGAGGTCGATGGTATATAGATTTTTCTGGAACCTGATGATAAGTTCCAGCAATGGGTGGTTTTTAAAATATTAAAATATTTGAGTTCGAGCGAACAAAGTATATGATACCAAAAGGTATGTTTTAGAGAAGTCCCAGTTTCAGGATTGTGTTATCTTCTTTCTAAAGCAAACTTTGTATATATTTTATAAATACCAAGTATACAATGTATGTAATAGTTTTTACGACAGGTCTTCTTGACTGTGTCTCTAAATATTACATGAATTCACTCCTTTTATGAAGCTCTATCGATCATTTCTCAGTTATTTGTTTACTGCTTGCATAGAATGGTTCTTGGGCTGGTACTTATCAGTGTTTAAAAGGTCTGAATGTTCACAATACTAAATTTTTTTTTGCTCTGTCATGGTTAGATTAACAGAAAGTAATGAAATTTTGTATGAATATTCATTCCATAGCTACAGACCGCTTTGCAAAATTTCAAAGTATTGATGTGCTATAAACAAGTAATTAGACTTTCAAATATTTGCCATTGTGAAGTCTAAGCATCCGACTTTTAACATTGATGTTTTTGGCCCTGTAACAATTCCACATCAAGTGGTCAGTAACTAGTAATAAAGAGAAAGTGTTTTTTTTTCCCTTAAATTTTGAAGTGTAACATATGTTATTCTATAGATGAAGGACTTTATTTGATTTGCCTTTATTTTGTTTGTAGAGATCCAAGATATGAAGCTAAGTTAGCTGAGCTTGAAAAACAGATCAGAGATAAATCTGCTTCAAAGAACAGAGAAATTGAAGAACTTAAGGTAAGGTATGCTGTATGTGCAGGTTACAGGCAGGTTGCATCAGGGCTTGTATTCATCAGTGTATCAGAAATGTACACCTAGACAAAGCAGAAATGGACTTTTCGAAACATTAATATTGATAAATGGTTGAAATTATGGAAACATTATTTAACAGTTGAAGGGTCTTTATTTGTTTGAGATGGGTTATATATGAGTAAATTGATAGCAGATTGGTAATTTGTAATTTTGAAGTTTGTGTAAACTGTGGTTTGGAATGGTAATTAAGACAGAAAGACAGACTACATTATCTGTTTTATTATAGAAATAAATGCACCACAGAACTTAAAGGTCCATTACTAAGGGAAAGTGAGTTGGCAATTTTTAGCCCACCATCATCAGATGGTGGGCTATTAAAATCACTCTGCGTCCGTGGTCCGTCCGTCCGTCATTCCGTCCGTCCGTCCATCCGTCCGTCCGTCCGTCCGTTAACAATTTCTCGTTATCGCATCTCCTCAGAAACTACTGGGGGGATTTTGACCAAACTTTGTCAGAATGATGTATTGGTACCCTAGTTGTGTCCCCCTGAAAATCAGACTGGTTCAACAATTTATGAGTGAGTTATGGCCCTTTGTTTATTTCTATAATTTATATAGATTTATATAGGGAAAAACTTTGAAAACCTTCTTGTCCAAAACCACAGAGCCTAGGGCTTTGATATTTGGTATGAAGCATCATCTAGTGGTCCTCTACCAAGATGATTCAAATTATTTCTCTGGGGTCAAATATGGCCCCGCCCTGGGGGTCACATGGTTTATATAGACTTATATAGGGAAAATCTTTGAATAACCTCTTGTCCAAAACCACAGGGCCTAGGGCTTTGATATTTTGCATGTGACATCATCTAGTGGTCTTCAACTAAGATTATTCAAATTATACCCCTAGGGTCAAATATGGCCCCGCCCTGGGGGTCATATGGTTTACATAGACTTATATAGGGAAAAACTTTGAAAATCTTCTTGTCCAAACCACAAAGCCTAGGGCTTTGATACTTGTAATGTAGCATCATCTAGTGGTTCTCTACCAAGTTTGTTCAAATTATCCTCCTAGGGTTAAATATGGCCCCGCCCCGGGGGGTCACATGGTTCATATAGACTTATATAGGGAAAAGCTTTTAAAATGTTCTTGTCAGTAACTACAACATTCAAACTTGGACCACATGTATATTTTTGAGTGGCAAGATGAACCTTGACATGAGTTGACCTTGATTTTGACCTAGTGACCTACTTTCACATTTCTGTAGCTACAGCCTTCAAATTTGGACCACATGCATAATTTTGTGCACTGGAAAAAACTTTGACCTTTATTTTGACCTAGTGACCTACTTTCACATTTTTGAAGGTACAGGCATCAAATTTGGACCATATGCATAGTTTCATGTTTCAAAATGAAATTTGACATTGATTTTGACCTAGTGACCTACTTTCACATTTCTCAAGCTACAGCCTTCAAATTTGGACTACATGCATAGTTTTGTGTACCGAAAAAAACTTTGACCTTGACATTGACCTAGTGACCTACTTTCACATTTTTGAAGGTACAGGCTTCAAATTTGGACCACATGCATAGTTTTGTATTCTGAAATAAAATTTGACCTTGATTTTGACCTAGTGACCTACTTTTACATTTCTCAAGCTACAGCCTTCAAATTTGGACCACTTGCATAGTTTTGTGTACTGAAATGACCTTTGACCTTTACGTTGACCTAGTGACCTACTTTCACATTTTTAAGGTAACAGGCTTCAAATTTGGACCACATGCATAGTTTTGTATACCGAAATAAAATTTGACCTTGATTTTGACCTAGTGACCTACTTTTACATTTCTCAAGCTACAGCCTTCAAATTTGGACCACATGCATAGTTTTGTATACCGAAACAAACTTTGACCTTTACATTGACCTAGTGACCTACTTTCACATTTTTGAAGGTACAGGCTTCAAATTTGGACCACATGCATAGTTTTGTATTCCGAAGTAAAATTTGACCTGGATTTTGACCTAGTGACCTACCTTTACATTTCTCAAGCTACAGCCTTCAAATTTGGACCACTTGCATAGTTTCGTGTACCGAAATGAACTTTGACCTTAAGATTGACCTAGTGACCTACTTTCACATTTCTGTAGCTACAGGCTTCAAATTTAGGACCACATGCATAGTTTTGTGTACCGAAACAAACTTTGACCTTGACATTGACCTAGTGACCTACTTTCACATTTTTGAAGGTACAGGCTTCAAATTTGGACCACATGCATAGATTTGTGTTGTGTAAGGAAATGAAATTTGACCTTGAGCTAGTCAATAAGTCTTGAAATTTGGAACACTCAAAAATGGCACATTGGTGGGCGCCAAGATCACTCTGTGATCTCTTGTTTTCATAGCCAGTGCATAGACTTCTGCAAGACACTAAATAATGAAGATTGGCAGGTCAAAATTTACAGAAGGTCTTTGGAACTCAAAGAAATGTATGTGTATTATGTTGAAATTTCAATGAATCGACAGAATGACCCTCCAGGTCTTTTTAACTTTCTTCATACTTCATAGAAAAATAATTGTACATATACTGCGATTTATTTCGAATTTCTACATACCAACTTCCATTTTCCAATAAAATGAAATAGTTTCTGTGCTTTTTAAAAGAAATTAAAATGTTCACTTTCCTTAGTATTGGACCTTTAAGTAAAAAAATAAATACTCAATTGAAATTCATTTTGAATTACAGAGAAAACATGCAGAGGAATTGGAAGCACAAAATAAAAAGCAGAAAGACCTGCAGAAACAGCTTGATGAGCTGTATCAGAGGATGGAAAAAGAGAGAAAAGATTTGATGGACAGACTTGATAAGGTAACTATACATTATTATTTATAGTATATTGAGTGAAACATACAGTTCTAAAGAGAAAGAAATACAAGTCATGTACAGTCGAAACTCAGTATCTTAAATTGCAAAGACCAAAAGTTTTACTCTGAAATAACCAAAATTAAAACTTTAAATGTTACTCTATGCAGGTGTTTTTCACTAAATTGTTGCAAGAGTCTCATGTGCCTGTAGGTAGAAATATGAAATGCATGTTGCTCATAGTTTTAGCTCAACTATTATAAGAACAGGTATTGCACTCGCCTGTTTGTACGCATTCGTGTCAGTGTCCCAAGTTTTTGTTAGCTGGTATCTCAGTAACCACTTGTAGGGATGGATTGAAACATCACACACTTATTCACTGTGAAGAACCAACTTGTATTGCACAGGTTCCATAACTCTTATATTTTACAAAATTATGGTCCTTTTTTACTTGAAAAATATTTTTTGCGACTTTTGAGTGGGTAAGCTGGTATCTCAATACTGACTTATGGAAATGGATTGAAACCTCACAATCATACTTGTTTGCTGTGGTGATTTGACATGCGTTGCACAGGTTCAAGAACTCTTTGCATTTTTAACAAAAGTTACTTTAAGTTAGGCCCTTTTTCAACATAGCAATTTTTGGTTAAGTTTTTGTATGTAAGCTATTATCTCAGTACCAAGTAACTGAAATGGATTGAAACTTCACACACTTGTCTGTTGTGATGAGTTGACATGCACTGTACAAGTTCCATCACTTAATTTTCGCATTTTTACAAAATAATGCCCTTTTTTGCATTTAATATTTATTTAATTCACTTTCTTTAGTGACAAGGCTGTTTATCAATTAATCAAATGTTGTTGTTCTCAAACAGCTCTTGTTATCTATTTTTTAGCTCAACTGTGACAAAGTGTTCAATGAGACCTGTTGTGAGACCTCTTGGTCCATCTTCACCATCCATCAGTGATTTGTTTACTTTGAACACCCTGTAGGTGAAATGAAAGAAAAAGCTTGTAAACACTCAAGAGACCCTATTTTCTACCTGATTTATATGAAATCTGGTCAGAGTGGATGTCTTTATGAAAACTAGTCTAAATTTGAAACTGGGTCATGTGGAATAAAAAACTAGAACACTGGACCAAATCAATGAAAAACCATCAAGAGGCCATAGTTTTACCTGATCTTCATGGAACCTGGTCAGAAATTTAATCATAATAAATTAAGATTTGGTTCGAAGCGGTTATCTAGGGTAAAAAAAAGGGTCACTAGGTCAAAGCGTAGAAAAACTTTGTTAACACTCTATAGGTTGCTAGAATGAATTCTTCTATTGGTTTCAGCAAAAATCTACGCCAGCATGTAATCATGAAGATGAATTGTACAAGTTAAGAACAAAAGTGGCTGAGTTAGAGGGAGACAAATCTGCACTGGTGTTGGAAAACAAAGATCTGACTGAAAGAGTTAATGCCCTTCATCTAGAATTGAGCGTCAAGGAAGCCAAATGGTGTGAAAAGGAGGAACAGTACAACCTTAAGGTAAATTAAATACGTAGTTAAGTTTTAATAATGCACATTTGCTTCTAGGGGTTGGCCTTTATTGCCAAGTACGTAAAGTCATTGACATTGAGTTACTTGCTCTTTGTTAGAGTTAGGTGGTTCGGTGAGTCATTTACTCAGCAACAAAATCCACAAAAATTATTCCCCCATGATTTGTTTTGTTTGTTTTGGGTTTAGCACAAATTTCCAACAATATAGTAGTTACATAACAGCAGGCAGATAATCTAGTTTTGGATTCTGTATCAGTACTAACTGTTCTGTGCAAGTAACTTTCAACTTCTCCACATGAATCAGAAATGGAGGTGACATGTTGTCTTCTGTCAAATGGTTAAGGAGAATATACAACTCCCTCTGGGATCAAACTCAAATGCTGCGATCCTTAGATCTGTGCTCTCCTTATTGAGCTAATCAAGCTGGTTTGCTCAATATATAATTCAGCAGGTTATTTATGATATAGTAAACACACTAAAATGGCTGCCTGAATGATGAGCCATTTCCTTAAGTTCAAACTGCCATATCTTGAGCAATAATGGTCTGATTTTAAAAAGATTTCCAGCATTTTGATATAGTTGGAAGATGTCTTTCATATGAAATCAGCTTTGTGTTGGGCATTCCCCACACTTTAAGGAATCTATAAGTGCATATGCATGTACTTGGTTTATACATTTCAGTTGAAACAGCAGTGGGGAGATAAGTATGAAGAATGGATGAGAGAAACAGAGAAGAAGATAAATGAACTCCAGGAAGCTAATCAGTTATTGTAAGTACTTTAGATAATGTAGAGGCAGGCAGAAAAAATGTCTTCATATTCACATTAATTAGGATGAGATTTTGATATATTATAATGGGACTAATGATGACATGATTCCATTGGTCCACTTGTTTTGAGGAGCAGAAATGGCCCGGGACACATTGAATTTTTGTTATGTCTTTCTGCATGACAAATGTATTTTTTATGCCCCCGGCATCTACTGATGCGGGGGGCATATAGCGATTGTCCTGTCCGTCCGTTCGTTCGTCCGTCCGTACGAGGTTAACCAAATGGGACCGTTTCGTCTAGCATCAATACCCCTTACTAGAATGACTTGATACTAATGCAGATGTAACCTGTGACCATTCCTCATATTCAGACGTCACCTGACCTCAGTTTGACCTTGACCTTGACCTCATTTTGGAATTAGATTGCTTTATATGGGCCATCTCTTGGTTAACCAAATGGGACCGTTTCATCTAGCATCAATACCCCTTACTAGAATGACTTGATACTAATGCAGATGTAACCTGTGACCATTCCTCATCTTCAGACATCACCTGACCTCAGTTTGACCTTGACCTTGACCTCATTTTGGACTTAGGTTGCTTTATATGGGCCATCTCTTGGTTAACCAAATGGGACCGTTTCGTCTAGCATCAATACCTCTTACTAGAATGATTTGATACTAATGCAGATGTAACATGTGACTATTCCTCATCTTCAGACATCATCTGACCTCAGTTTGACCTTGAACTTGACCTCGTTATGGACTTAGGTTGCTTTATATGGGCCATCTCTTGGTTAACCAAATGGGACCGTTCCATTTAGCATCAGTACCCCTTACTAGAATGACTCGATACTAATGCAGATGTAACCTGTGACCATTCCTCATCTTCAGACATCATCTGACCTCAGTTTGACCTTGAACTTGACCTCGTTTTGGACTTAGGTTGCTTTGTATCGACAAGGATGCCGCCGGGGGCATCAAGCGTTTATTGAACGCAGCTTCTTGTTTTCCAGTAGAAATAAGTATATGCTATGAAAGTACCAATTAATCAGGCTGACTTTGCTGAAGTAATTGTGCAATGCTGCCGTAACATCATATTATGCTGTTTTTCACTGATTCTGCATGAATCTTGTATCTAAAATGAAACAGGAACGAAGTCGGTACTTGCAGGTGCCAGTGTGTTGCCATGACGCATATGATGTAAAACAGAGTGTGCATCTATTTTATTGCAATTATCTGCAGTATTTGATACACTGTACATGTACAGATGTGAGCCAAAAATGTTAGACATCCGAAAATGCTAATTTTTCGCAAGTTATATGTCGTATTGCAAACAAATACATTGTAGTAAACCACCACCAAAAATTAGCCATATCACTACCATTGTTTTATGGTGAAAATGAAATGTATACAGGTTAAGACTATAGTAGAGTAACTTTAGTACTGTAACATTGTATCAAAACAAATGGGTATATTGTTCACAAACAAATGGATATATTGGTAGCTTAAATCAAGGATTGAATATACTTAGAACAATGCGTAGAGAATACAATTGTACAAATTAAATATACATGTACTTGGAAGTTCATTCAAATCTATTCATTTACAATACATATGTCATTGTGTAAATTATGTGCTTTAGGTACCTAAATGTATAGTTCACCAGTTGATATTTCTTTGATACATTGATACATTGATACATGTATGTTGTATAATATTTTTGCAGGTAAATAATCTCAAAGATACATATGCATCCATGCTGCAAATTTAATTCCACTTGGTCTTAGCTCACCCACTTAGCTCAATAGGGAGAGCACAGATCGGAGTGGGGTTGTGGGGGGGGTGCGGGGTTCGTGAGTTCGGGCCCTGGGCTAGGTGTATGTTCTCCGTGGCGATTTGATAAAAGACATTGTGTTTCTGATTTATGAGGGGAAGTTGGCAGTTACTTGCGGAGAACAGGTTTGTACTGGTATAGAATCCATGAACACTGGTTAGGTTTACTGCCCGCCATTACATAACTAAAATACTGTTGAAAAACAGCATTAAACCCAAAACAAACGAATTAAACAAAAACACTTGGTCTTAGTTTTGAAAACAAACTATCAATTTTTGAAGCAGTTTTCCAATTGCTTATTTATGATCTCCCTTGAACTGTACATTAACAGATAGGTGCATTGTTACTACATGTTTTTCAGTAAATTATGGAAATATTAAGAGTGAAATATATTTGGTATTTTCATATTGAAACAGATCAAATATATTTTTCAGTGGTAAGAAACTATAAAATGAGTCAAAACATAAATGGAGAGAAAATTTGTTTGTTTTACATGTAAGATCAAAATATCTTTCACTTGTGAACACCATATCTTACATTTTCACCGATGGCTATACCACTCATGAACACCATATCTTACATTTTCACCGATGGCTGTACCACTCGTGAAAATATTGCATCTGATGTTCACTCGTGAAAGATATTTTAATTTACACTGAAACAGTGAAATATCGTTAATCTAGTATTAATCAGACAAGTACCTATGACGGAGTGAAAATTTAGAAACTATCAAAATTTATATTTTGGCAAGTTCTCTTATATAACTGAGTGGATTTCCACTGAACCATACACGAGTTATCAATGCCAAGATTAATTATACATATCATCAACATGTTCCTGTTCAGTGATTTTCAGCAGAGTAGTGGCCCTTCCTTTGTCATAATTTACCTGTCTGTGCTAAATGCTCCAGTACAACAATTAGGAAATACACTAAATTTTATATTAGTGCCAAGCCTAGTGGTGCATATCATTGGCATGTTACGGTTCATTGTTTTTTTCAGCAGAGTTATGGCCCTTAACTCATCAAAATTGATTAAGTTTTAGCCACTTCACTGATATAATTGGGCAGATTCCAACAAACCTTTATAGGAGTGATGAGTGCCAAGTCTTAATATGCATATTATCAGTATATTCTGCTTCACTGGTTTTTAGGGAAGATATGGTCCTTTTATTTGCCAAATTTTGATATTTTGACGACATTTCTCATAGCTTAGGGTAAATTTGTACCAAACGAGTTATCAGTGCCAAGCCTAGTTATATGTATCATTGGCACGTTCAGGTTCTGAATCAGTGATTTTCAACAGAATTTTGGCCCATGATTTGTCAGATTTACAGTGTTTACATTACTTGCTACATACAATTAGGTTGAATAATTAGTGTGAAGCCTTGTTGTACATATTATCGTAGTGTTCTGACTAAATGATTTTCAGCGGAATCCTGACCCTTGATTTGTCAGATTCTTTGCTCTATGTTTCTTCTCCTGTACCACTGGTTGATTACTAATAATCAATTTATCGGTAAACAAGAATAACTTTTTAAAACTCCAATGATCCTTTGTGCTATCTTCCGCAATATCTGATAATATTATAATCTTCGATTTTTGCCAAGTACTTGTTTGGTTATTGAATAACCAATGAGTGATCTGCAAAAATAACACTCCCCTGTCAAGCATATTAACCATAAACTGACAAAATCAATCTAAATTTAATTTAGACCAGAAAATAAGAAAAAAAATACAGTATTGTGATTATCCTATGAATCTGTAATTCTGCAAAGATCAGGATTAGGCTGGAAAATAAGCTTACAATATTTGCAAAATGGACCAAAATACAGAGAAAATGCAAAGCTAAATTACCAATTATCTACCTAGAAACTGAAACAGTATTACTTTTGTTGGCAGATAAATCAATCTACAAGCTCATTATAATATCAGACTGCGGTCTGCACACTACTTGTGTTTTCACTCTCGACATTTTTAGCTCAACTATTCAAAGAATAGTAGAGCTATTGGACTCACCAATGCGTCGGCGTCGGCATCCACGTCCCGATTTGGTTAAGATTTTGTATGTAAGCTGGTATCTCAGTAACCACATGTTGGAATGGATTGAAACTTCACACACTTATTCACTGTGATAAACTGTCCTACATTGCACAGGTTCCATAACTCTATTTTGCTTTTATACAAAATTATGCCCCCTTTTCGACTTAGAAATTCTTGGTTACGGTTTTGTATGTAAGCTGGTATCTCAGTAACGACTTGTGGGAACGGATTGAAACTTCACTCACTTATTCACAGTGATAAACTGACCTACATTGCACAGGTTCCATAACTCTATTTTGCTTTTTTATGAAATTATGCCCCCTTTTCGACTTAGAAATTCTTGGTTAAGGTTTTGTATGTAAGCTGGTATCTCAGTAACGACTTGTGGGAATGGATTGAAACTTCACACACTTACTCACTGTGGTAAACTGACTTACGTTGCACAGGTTCCATAACTCTATTTTGCTTTTTTTTGAAATTATGCCCCCTTTTCGACGTAGAAATTCTTGGTTAAGGTTTTGTATGTAAGCTGATATCTCAGTACACACTAACGGGAATGGATTGAAACTTCACACACTTGTTCACTGTCATGATCTGACATGCACTGTATAGGTCCCATAACTCTACATTGCAATTTTTTCAAAATTATGCCCCTTTTTCGACTTTATCTCAGTAACAACTTGTGGGAATGGATTGAAACTTCACACACTTATTCACTGTGATAAACTGACCTACATTGCACAGGTTCCATAACTCTATTTTGCTTTTTTTGAAATTATGCCCCCGTTTCGACTTTGAAATTCTTGGTTAAGTTTTTGTATGTAAGCTGGTATTTCATTATCCACTTATGGGAAAGGATTGAAACTTCACGCACTTGTTCACTTTATGAGCTGATAAGCACTGTGAAGGTTCCATAACCCTTTTTCCCATTTTTAGCCCACCATCATCAGATGGTGGGCTATTCAAATCACTCTGCGTCCGTGGTCCGACGTCCTTCCGTCCGTCCGTCCTTCCGTTAACAATTTCTCGTTATCGCATCTCCTCAGAAACTACCAGGGGGATTTTGACCAAACTTTGTTAGAATGATGTATTGGTACCCTAGTTGTGTCTCCCTGAAAATCAGACTGGTCCAACAATTTTTTAGTGAGTTATGGCCCTTTGTTTATTTCTATAATTTACATAGATTTATATAGGGAAAAACTTCGAAAATAGTCTTGTCCAAAATCACAGAGCCTAGGGCTTTGATATTTGGTATGAAGCATCATCTAGTGGTCCTCTACCAAGATGATTCAAATTATTTCCCTGGGGTCTAATATGGCCCCGCCCTGGGGGTCACATGGTTTATATAGACTTATATAGGGAAAAACTTTGAAAAACCTCTTGTTCAAAACCACAAGGCCTAGGGCTTTGATATTTTGTATGTGACATCATCTAGTGGTCTTCTATTAAGATTGTTCAAATTATCCCCCTAGGGTCAAATATGGCCCTGCCCCGGGGGTCACATGGTTTACATAGACTTATATAGGGAAAAACTTTGAAAATCTTCTTGTCCAAACCACAAAGCCTAGGGCTTTGGCATTTGTAATGTAGCATCATCTAGTGGTTCTTTACCAAGTTTGTTCAAATTATCCCCCTAGGGTCAAATATGGCCCCGCCCTGGGGGTCACTTGGTTCATGTAGACTTATATAGGGAAAAGCTTTTAAAATCTTCTTGTCAATAACCTACAACATTCAAATTTGGACCACATGTATGGTTTTGAGTGGCAAGATGAACCTTGACATGAGTTGACCTTGATTTTGACCTAGTGACCTACTTTCACATTTCTGTAGCTACAGCCTTCAAATTTGGACCACATGCACAGTTTTGTGCACTGAAAAGAACTTTGACCTTGACATTGACCTAGTGACCTACTTTCACATTTTTGAAGGTACAGGCTTCAAATTTGGACCACATGCATAGTTTCGTGTTCCGAAATGAAATTTGACCTTGATTTTGACTTAGTGACCTACTTTCACATTTCTCAAGCTACAGCCTTCAAATTTGGACCACATGCATAATTTTGTGTACCGAAATGAACTTTGACCTTAAGATTGACCTAGTGACCTACTTTCACATTTCTGTAGCTGCAGGCTTCAAATTTAGACCACATGCATAGGATTGTGTACCGAAACAAACTTTGACCTTGACATTGACCTAGTGACCTACTTTCACATTTTTGAAGGTACAGGCTTTAAATTTGGACCACATGCATAGATTTTTGTTCTGAAGTGTAATTTGACCTTGATTTTGACCTAGTGACCTACTTTCACATTTCTCAAGCTACAGCCTTCAAATTTGGACCACATGCATAGGATTGTGTACCGAAACAAACTTTGACCTTGACATTGACCTAGTGACCTACTTTCACATTTTTAAGGTACAGGCTTTAAATTTGGACCACATGCATAGATTTTTGTTCTGAAGTTTAATTTGACCTTGATTTTGACCTAGTGACCTACTTTCAAATTTCTCAAACTACAGCCTTCAAACTTGATGCACATGCATAGTTTTGTGTACAAAGAACTTTGTCCATGAAATTGATCTAGTGACCTACTTTCACATTTCTCAAGCTAAGCTTTCGAATTTGGACCACATGCACAGTGTTGTGTACGGAAATGAAATTTGACCTTGAGCTAGTCAATAAGTCTTGAAATTTGGAACACTCAAAAATGGCACATTGGTGGGCGACTTTTGTATTCATTCAGTTGACAAGGCTGTTGAATAGTCGAGCGTTGCTGTCCTCCGACAGCTCTTGTTCATTTCTTTTATTCTTTCATTACACTTTTATTTCTAATAAAAAAATTTGGTTGTTCTTGATGATCTATGCCACAAAATTAAGATCGGCCACTGAAGAAATGGTGTTAAAGAGAGATATAAATTCTCATCTTGAAACAAAATTGTGTTAATTTTACTTCTTATTTATTTCACAAGAGAATACAATTTCATGCGGAATACATGGGAAGCAACATATCCTTGAAGATACTTATGCCCTTGATTTGACCTAGAGTCATGAAACCACTTACAGTGACTGGAAGTGGGGGCACCAGTGTCCTAATGACACACATCTAGTTTAACTCCTATTTAGATTTGAAATTAAGATTTTATGTCTTTATGTCTTTTTTGTCCGCTGAACGTGCTGATTCGACTTTCACAGAAATGAACCTTTGGTGACCCTCCACTAAATTCCTTCAAATCATTCTGTTTTGTTAAAAAATGTGGCCACCAGGGGATGGGGCTAGTTTCCCTTATATTGCAAAAAGTGCAGAATGTAATATTCTCCTTTCAAACGGCTAGTTTGATTTCAAAATAATTTCACAGCATTGTTCCTTGCCCTTGGATGACCATTTTCCCTAAAACATGGTTTCCAGGGAATGGGGCTAGTTTTCCCTAAATTGCTATATGGAAAACGTTGAAAGTCTTCTCCTTTCCCTCCCAACCTTACTTCCCAAGCACACACACACACACTACCTCCACCTGTATATTTATTTAGTGGATTTTTAGCTCACCTTGTGATCATGCTGTGTCCGTCATGCGTGTGTCAAGTCGTCCGACGTCAACAATTATGTTTAAATGACATCTTCTTCAAAACCACTGAATGGATTTTGATCAAACTTGGCCTTGATGTTGCTTGGGTGGTCCTCTACCAAATTTGTTCAAATGGTTCCGCTTGGTTGCACATAGGGGCCACTAGAGCTAAAAATAGAAAAATCTTCAAACGACATCTACTCCTAAACCGTTGGTCTGATTTAGAAATAATTTCACACAAATAATCCTTATGTCACCCTCTACCAAAATTATTCAAATTATACCCATTTGTCAAAAAACATGGACGCCAGGGGGCGTGGTCACTTTCCTATATGTATATAGTAGAAACTTTAAAAATCTTCTTGTTTGAAACTGCTAGCACGATTTTAAAATAATTTTACACAAATGGTCCTTGTTTGACCCTCTACTAAGATTGTTCAAAATATTCTGATTTGTCAAAAAACATGGCCTCCAGGGGGGCGTGGTCACTTTTCCCTATATGTATATAGTGGAAACTTTAAATATCTTCTTGTGTGAAACTGCTAGCACGATTTTAAAATAATTTTACACAAATGGTCCTTGTGTGACCCTCTACCAAGATTTTTCAAATATTTTAAATCGTCAAAAAACATGGCCGCCAGGGGGCGTGGTCACTTTTCCCTATATGTATATAGTGGAAACTTTAAAAATCTTCTTGTTTGAAACTGCTAGCATGATTTTAAAAAAATTTTACTCAAATGGTGCTTGTGTGACCTTCTACCAAGATTGTTCAAATTATTCTGAATCGTCAAACAACATGGCTGCCAGGGGGTGGGGGGCGTGGTCACTTTTCCCTATATGCATGTATATTGTAGAAGCTTAGAAAATCTTCTTGTATAAAACTGTTAGCACGATTTTAAAATAATTTCACACAAATTGTCTTTGTGTGACCTTATACAAATAGTGTTCATTGACAATTTTTTCTGACTAGTCAAAAAGCACGACAGCCAGAGAGCATGGTTACTTTTGATCAACAATTTCTTTAAACAACATCTCCTTCAAAACCACTGAATGGATTTGGATGAAACTTTACACAAATGATCTCTGGGTAGCCCTTTTTCAATGTTGTTCAAATGGTTCTGGTTCATTGAACACATGGGTCTTTTTGGTTAAAAATAGGTTTTCAGCTATCAGACTTTAAAAATCTTTTTCTATAGAGCTTTAATCTTTTCTCTGAATCCATAAGTAGTTGTTAACATTATTGACCTAGGTTCAAAAAAGTGTGTGACATGTATATAATTTAGGCTAACATAGAAGAAACCTACCGTATTTTCCCGAATTAAGGCCCCCCCCCCTCTCTAATTAACGCCCCCACCCATTTTGGAGGGAAAAAAAGTCAACAAGAACGAAAAAAAAAAATCACCTACCTCATTTTTAGCTCATCTGATTTTTTGAAAAAAATGATGAGTTATTGTCATCACTTGATCGGTGTCAGCGTCGGCGTTGCCTGGTTAAGTTTTATGTTTAGGTCAGCTTTTCTCCTAAACTATTAAAGCTGTTGCTTTGAAACTTGGAACACTTGTTCACCATCATAAGCTGACCCAGTACAGCAAGAAACATAACTCCATCCTGCTTTTTGCAAGATTTATGGCCCCTTTTGTACTTAGAAAATATCAGATTTCTTGGTTAAGTTTTATGTTTAGGTCAACTTTTTCTCCTAAACTATCAAAGCTATTGCTTTGAATCTTACAACACTTGTTCACCATCATAAGCTGACCCTGTACATCAAGAAACATAACTCCATCCTGCTTTTTGCAAGAATTATTGCCCCTTTTTGACTTAGAAAATCGGTTTTCTTGGTTAAGTTTTATGTTTAGGTCAGCTTTTCTCCTAAACTATCAAAGCTATTGCTTTAAGACTTGCAACACTTGTTTACCATCAAAAGCTGACTCTGTACATCAAGAAACATAACTCCATCCTGCTTTTTGCAAGATTTATGACCCCTTTTGGACTTAGAAAATATCAGATTTCTTGGTTAAGTTTTATGTTTAGGTTAAGTTTTATGTTTAGGTCAACCTTTTCTCTTAAACTATCAAAGCTATTGCTTTGAAACTTGCAACACTTGTTCACCATCATAAGCTGACCCTGTACATCAAGAAACATAACTCCATCCTGCTTTTTGCAAGATTTATGACCCCTTTTGGACTTAGAAAATATCAGATTTCTTGGTTAAGTTTTATGTTTAGGTTAAGTTTTATGTTTAGGTCAACCTTTTCTCTTAAACTATCAAAGCTATTGCTTTGAAACTTGCAACACTTGTTCACCATCATAAGCTGACCCTGTACATCAAGAAACATAACTCCATCCTGCTTTTTGCAATAATTATTGCCCCTTTTGGACTTAGAAAATCAGTTGTCTTGGTTGAGTATTATGTTTAAGTCAGCTTTTCTCATAAACTACCAAAGCTATTGCTTTAAAACTTGCAACAGTTTTTCACCATCATATTATTAAAGCGGACGCTGTATGTCAAGAAACATAACGCTATCCTGCTTTTTGCAAGAATGATGGCCCTTTTTAGACTTAGAAAATCATGGGTAGGACAATATTTCTATTATACAAAAAAAATCAGATGAGCGTCAGCACCCGCAAGGCGGTGCTCTTGTTATAAGTCCACATAATAAGTAATTTACAGTAAGTATCCAATGTATTAAGAATTAAACACACTTTTAAACAGTCCATGTACCGTAAGTCCAAAACGTTTATACTAAGTACGGTACGTATCCAATCATCAAATAGAAAATTAAACAGTAAATCCATTTTTGATTTGTTTTTGCACCACTCGCGCACACGCTTTCTGTCGACTTTAAACAAATTTGCGGCAAAGTGTTTACCCTTTTCTTCGGCAGTTTTAGTAACTTTTAATTTAAAAGCAGGCACATAAGCAGCGTGTCGAACCATTGACATTGTGTATTGCGCTATTAGCTACCCGCATGTACTAAGGAAAATGTTATCAGAGTACACAGCTGTTTGGGTCATGACGTAATGTGCACTGGCTAGCGTCCTACAACCGGACACTTTTGGATTTTTTTTCACGATAACTCGGGAAATAGATATATCTAGTGGTTGAAATTTCACGTGAAAAAAGCTAAGTTCTCCTCCCAACTAAAGAGCTAATTTGTTTACTTATAAAATTAGGTCAAGTACTTTTTCGAGGCCCTAACGAAGGGCCACCAAGTCACGTTGTTTTAAGGTCTAACAGTACCAATACAATTGTTTCTGGACAGCGAGTTGTCACTTTAATGATTTTCAATTTACGTTCGACATTGAATTACACTTTATGCACCTGTCAATATTTTGCCCACACGGGGGAGCGGCGGGCATACACGGGACTTTAGACAGAAAACCATTCCCGACAGGCGGGAATTTGACAAACATTTAATGTACCAACCAGGCTCTAGGGTGGGATTTAGAAAGAAAAGGTTGTCTCTGGGGTGGGGATTTAGACAACAAAATTTTTGAAATGTCAAATTCCCCTGGGTCAGCCCGCCGCTCCCCCGGACGGGCAAAATATTGACAGGTGCATTATTTTCAACCAAGGGACAGTAGTCGTATAGTGTCTGAGTCATAGGATTTAATGAATTACCTCTCTTGAATCTGTAATTTGATCGCATCTCTCCCGACCAAAACTTTTAAAATTTCACTTTTCGAAGCGGATATTTTGATATGAAAATGTGTTTTAGGGTATATTAAAATCATGCATTAAATTATCAAAGCTGTATTTCCCCAGTTCAAGTGTTTACTCAACGTCCCGTCTGCTACCTCAAATTTGCATGGAGCCTTTAGATTTAATGGCGGGACCTCACGAAAATACTGCGCATTACATCCGGAGCATTACTTGAAAAGTATTAATGGCATTTCATTGAAACTTCACAAAATGATAGAGGCCATTCACCGGAAAATACGTTATTCCCCATATTGGGACAAGCACATGCATCGGGTAGCAGCATTCGGTTTTACCAGTTTCTTGCTTGACGTAGTTATGGCCCCGTTCCAATTTGCCAAACTCATGGTTTCCGGACTCATGGAAGGGTTGACAGATTTAGATAATTTTTGATACACAAGTGTAACATCATCGAATATAGGACAAGGCCATTTTGTGGGGGTATAATTCGTCACTCCTGTGACAGCTCTGGTTCATATCCAGTGCATAAACTTAAAAAAAAACTGTTTAAATTTGAAATATGCAACATCATTTGATATTTATTCAAAACTTCCTTTATTTATTAAATGCATTAGGTTTCAGATACCAATATTGATAAGTCTTAATTAAAGAGCATTATAGCGCACTCAATTTGCATAGATTTGCAGCATTTTGTGCAAAATTAGGTAATAAAATATTTTAATGGATTAACCAAGGCGAAACTAAACTGAGTTTATGGTTTTGACAAAGTAATGTCTTAATGTTTATGATGGGTGATATTTAAAATTGCTTTGCATAGCTATGTTTGAAAAAATGGTAAATTTTAGCATTATTCACAGTTTTAGTTCTCTTCACTACACCCCACTTCTGTGATGTCAGATTTCCTTATATGTGCAACCTGTCTTGTCTTATGGTGAATTTCAATACCATCTATTTTGTTATTTTATTATGTTATGATATCTTACTATGATATTATGATATGAATTTTGATTTGATATTATGATTCAGTATTTTATCATGACATTATGATATGAAATTTTGATATGGGATTATGATATGGTATTATGAAAATTATGATATTTTATATGATATTATGATATGACATTATAATACAATATTTTGATATGGGATTATGATATGACATTTTGATATGATACTTCTATATGATACTGTGATATGATATTTTAGTATGATGATATGCTTACCATACTTTTTTATTTTGCAGACGTATGTATCTTCACAGATCAGGTCAAAGGTTACCACCTGAAGCTGGTGGGGGTGAACAGAGTTGAAAATACTTGTGAAACAACTGTAAATAGCAGCAAAACCAAGATCTGCCATCATTATTATTATAATGAGTATAACTGAATATTCATCATCATCATTTTGTCATCCATCATCATTATCATCATTTTTGCCATCATTCCTGTCGTTGAAAATTTCCTGTCATTTTCAACATAATCATCATCCTTTGTCTGACCATAATTTTCATCGTCATTTTCATACTAGTCTTATACTATATCATCATCATTATTGTCATCATTTTCTTACCATAATTTTCATCCCTGACATTCATGCTGTATCATAATCATTATCATCAACACTTGTGTTCCTGTTTTTAGTTTGACTTTTGGAAGAAAAAGTAGAGCTATTACGCTCGCCCCAGCGTCTCCATCGCCATTGGTTAAAGCTTTTGATAAAGTCAGTTATCTCTGTTATTATCAAAGCTATTGACTTGAAACTTAAAAAAGTTATTTACTATCAAAGTCTACACCAGGAGAAACAATCCCCACAACTCTGCTTTAAATTTTGACAGAGTTATGGCCCTTTTTAACTTAGATTTTTTGTGCCCCCCCCCCCCCCCTCGATGAGGGGTGGGGACATATAGATATGCTCTTGTCCGTCCGTCCTTCCAAGAATGTTGTGTAGCGCCTAGCTCCAAAAGTATTTGACGTAGTGTCACAAAACTTTACAGGAATGTTGGTCAGCATGTGTAGTTGTGCACCTGGGGTTTCGCGTCCGGATTCATTCAGTCGTGTAGGAGTTATGGCCCCTGACTTTGTAAAAATTGGTCATTTTAGTGTTGTGTCGCGCCTAGCTCCAAAAGTATTTGACGTAGAGTCACAACACTTTACAGGAATGTTGGTCAGCATGTGTAGTTGTGCACCTGGGGTTTCGCGTCTGGATTCATTCAGTCGTGTAGGAGTTATGGCCCCTGACTTAGTTAAAAATTGGTCATTTTAATGTTGTGTCGCGCGTAGCTCCAAAAGTATTTGACCTAGAGTCACCGAAGTTTACAGGAATGTTGGTCAGCATGTGCATTTGTGCACCCGGTGTTTCGCATCCGGATTCATTCAGTATTGTAGGAGTTATGGCCCCTGACCTAGGAAAAAATTGTCATTTTAATGTTTTGTCGTGTGTAGCTCCGAAAATATTTTACCTACAGTCATTATTTCACTACACAAGACCAGACTTCTTGTATAGACTTACTCAAAAAAAAAAGTTTGTGAAACATGTATCATGTTAAAATGTACTTGACCTAGAATCATAAAACATTAGAGGATTGTTTTCTCTTTAGGATTTTACTCAGCTAGGCCAGAGTTATGGCCAACTAAGTGAAAAATACACATAAGGTTCTTAAAAGTTTGTGTTGCAAATATCTTAAAAATTGTTTAACCTGAGTCATTAAACCATGTTACAATGGCACGAGTGGGGGCACCTGTGTCCTATGGACACACATCTAGTTTTGTTAAAGTTTTATGAAGTTTTTACTGGCAAAGCTCTAATTCAGTGGCACCGAGAAAAGTCAAGCATACTGTCTTACAGACAGCTCTTGTTTTGGTTTCTGTTTGCATCAGTTTGTACCATCATCATTTCTAGCATAATTTTTATTTTTACCATTGTTACTATTATCATAATCCTTTCATAATTTATTGTTTCCATTAAAATCTTTATACTGTCAGTATGCATCCTCATCATCATCATCAGCAGCAGCAGCAGCAGCATCACAGAAACCATTCAGTCATTATTGATCAGACTATCAGTGACTTTATTTAATTTGAATTCTCGGGCACATGGAAATGTTTGTCATTTTGTGGTCTCAGACCTTACTGTGTTTATACAAAATTGTGTTCCAACTTTATTAATATAATAACAACTAACTTGGTAATAGTGTTGGGTATTTTCATGTTGTACCTTCATAAAGCTATAATGAAAACATGTTTATGAATTATTTTTATGTCTACTTCAAATTTGAACGGGTTCGAGGTTACAAAATCGAGTTTGGAATCTAGACCAAAATCTTCAGTTTTAAGGGTCTTCCCACATGTTTTTGGCAAAAAAAAATTTCTGTCAAAAATCCATAAAAAGTGAGTCTCTGAAAGTGACTACCTAGTGGTGCAAACTTACTGGCATAAGAGTTCTGCAAGATATTCTTATAAATAACCGAAAAGATTGTGTAAAAGGTAGTAAACCGTTGCCACGCTTTTAAAATATTGCAGAAAATTTGCATTCTTCTTGCTTTTTTACCAATACCTAACTTTTATTTTCACCCACTTAATCATTTTTAGTGTCATATTACATACATTCTATGGCAAACAGTCAAACTTAAAATGTATGTCTACCATAGTGTATGAGAAATTGATACCAGATACCCACTGTTGGCCATAAATTTTGTTTAATATAAACTATGGTCTGCCTTTGGTTTCAGTTTAAGATATAATTATCAAATTATATACATAGGTACATTGTATTTTTATTCACAAGCTTGGGATATGCAACCAGCCAAGGGAGTTATATAATCGGACTGCTTTAAAAGCAGGGGACTGCTTAAAACAAGTTAAAATAATTGAAAATTATTGTAATTTTGCTTTTTATAACATATATTTTTTTCAAAGAAATTTAGCCAAAGATCTTTTATCACTGCAGTTAAAGCCCTGCTCCGTGGCTATTCAAATTCTATTGTATGTATGCAACCCATGATTACAATAGGTAACAGTTAACGGCCACGCGCCACACTTTAGCATGCAAAACCACAGGTATTTTATATAGAATTTTATATAACATAGACTCTATTTTGACAGGCGTCAATGTTCATAGTCAGGATTTTCATGCTTTTTCAGTGACAATTTAAGGTTAAAAGGTAGGACTGGAGCAGTTCTTTAAGTGTTAATTAATTTATTTTTATCTTTTCATATTTTGTGGTTTAATTATTAAGATTGGCAGTTAAGCTTTTGCCACATTACCCTTAATAGTGCTTGAAACTTTCTTGTTTATTTAGATATAGGTGAGGTAGGCATGGTTATGGACATTTGAAACACTGGTATGTCCTTGCATTCAGCCATTTTATGTTTGTTTGATTTATGTTTGATGTCTTTACGGAAGGATTACTTTAAAAAAAAAACCTGAAATGTTTTCAATACCGCTTGTATAAAATTCAAATAAAGTGACAGTTACATGTATAAGCAATACTGGTGTTCCTCAGGCTGAACGTGTACAAATATCAAGTCGACATTGATATCGTATCTGGAAAAAATCACCTTTTTAGCTCACCTGTCACATAGTGACAAGGTGAGCTTTTGTGATCGTCCGTCGTCAGTCCGTCCGTGAGTCCGTCAACAATTTCTTGTCTGCATGATAGTGGTTTCACTTATGATTTTATTTTAACCAAACTTGCACACAACTTGTATCACCATAAGATCTCGGTCCCTTTCTTGAACTGGCCAGATCCCATTATGGGTTCCAGAGTTATGGCCCCTGAAAGGGCCAAAATAAGCTATTTTGAGCTTGTCTGCACAATAGTAGCTTTATTTATGATTTTATTTTTACTAAACTTGCACACAACTTGTATCACCATAAGATTTTGGTTCCTTTCTGGAACTGGCCAGAGTTATGGCCCAATATTAGCTATTTTGAGCTTGTCTGCACAATAGCAGCCTTATTTATGATTTGATTTTTTACCAAACTTGCACACAACTTGTATCACCATAAGATCTTGACTCCTTTCTGGAACTGGCCAGATTTAATTATGGGTTCCAGAGTTATGGCCCCTGAAAGGCCCAAAAATAGCTATTTTGACCTTGTCTGCACAATAGCAGCTTTATTTATGATTTGATTTTTACCAAACTTGAAGACAACTTGTATCACCATAAGATCTTTGTTTCTTTCTGGAACTGGCAAGATTCCGTTATGGGTTCCAGAGTTATGGCCCATGAAGGGGTCAAAAATAGCTATTTTGACCTTGTCTGCACAATAGCAGCTTCATTTATGATTTGATTTTAACCAAACTTGCACAAAACTTGTGTCACCATAAGATCTTGGTTCCTTTCTTGAACCCGCCAGATCCCTTAATGGGTTCCAGAGTTATGGCCCCTGATAGGGCCGGAATTAGCTATTTTGAGCTTGTCTGCACAATAGCAGCTTCATTTATGATTTGAATTTAATCAAACTTGCACAAAACTTGTGTCACCAAAAGATCTTGGTTACATTCTTGAACCAGCTAGATCCTATAATGGGTTCCAGAGTTATGGCCCCTGAAAGGGCCAAAATCGGCTATTTTGACCTTGTCTGCACAATAGCAGCTTCATTTATGATTTGATTTTAACTAAACTTGCACACAACTTGTATCACCATAAGATCTCGATTCTTTTTTATACGCCCGCAGGGACGTATTTTGTTATCGCCTCGGTGTCCGTCTGTCTGTGTGTTGGTTAGCAATTTCACTTCCGCTCTGTTACCTTTTGAACCCCTTGATGGATTTCAGAGAAACCTGACACAAATGTTCACACATTGAAAGGATGAGCAGAGCTCATGTTTCAGATTGCTAAATTCAATGTCAAGGTCACACTTAGGGATCAAAGGTCATATGACTTTGTTTTATGTGAATATTGCTCTGCATTTGCATTGCCTTGCGGTGGTCTTGTTTTTATTTGGCAGATCCTTCTTTTGTTTGCTTACAATATATTTTTTATTACTTCCCTTTTATGTTACTATAAATAGCTTATTTAGTAACTTTTTTATTATTGGCCATAGGGAGAAGCTGAGACCACTTTTCTGTGGTACAACATGGATGGTACCGCCAATTTTTAGGTGTATTTTGACATATCTGTACCTGGTAAGAATTTTTTCTTTTTGTTTTTGGCGAAAGCAGTGGTACTCAGGTGAGTGATATAGGGCCATCATGGCCCTCTTGTTTATTTTTCCTTTCAGAATAAGTAATTCTACTTCATAAATTTGTAAGTTCAAGATCAGCAAATTGCAGACCGCTTTATTATGAGCCTTACCCTGACAAAAATGAACAGGGCAAAATCCTGTAATTCATACTAATTGTACATGTTCAAAGAAACACAACTGATTTAGATCAAAGAGTAAATCTTTCTGATTATAGAGATTGTATATATGGCACTTCCAACAGCGATGTGATTGAAAATTTAAACTAGCTTATGCTTAGTGCTGACTGGTTCAATGGAATACCAAGGGAAGGAACGCTAAAACTACATTGTATAATTCTGTCTCCCCCATAGGTGGGGGAGACATATTGTTTTTAGCTCACCTGTCACATAGTGACAAGGTGAGCTTTTGTGATCACGCAGCGTCCGTCGACCGTTCGTGCGTTCGTCCGTAAACTTTTGCTTGTGACCACTCTAGAGGTCACATTTTTCGTGGGATCTTTATGAAAATTGGTCAGAATGTTCATCTTGATGATATCTAGGTCAAGTTCGAAACTGGGTCAGGTGCCTTCAAAAACTAGGTCAGTAGGTCTAAAAATAGAAAAACCTTGTGACCTCTCTAGAGGCCATATATTTCAAAGATCTTCATGAAAATTGGTCAGAACGTTCACCTTGATGATATCTAGGTCAAGTTCGAAACTGGGTCACGTGCCATCAAAAACTAGGTCAGTAGGTCTAAAAATAGAAAAACCTTGTGACCTCTCTAGAGGCCATATTTTTCATGAGATCTTCATGAATATTGGTCAGAATGTTCACCTTGATGATATCTAGGTCAAGTTCGAAACTGGGTCATGTGGGATCAAAAACTAGGTCAGTAGGTCTAAAAATAGAAAAACCTTGTGACCTCTCTAGAGGCCATATTTCTCAATGGATCTTCATGAAAATTGGTCAGAATGTTCACCTTGATGATATCTAGGTCAAGTTTGAAACTGGGTCACGTGGGGTTAAAAACTAGGTCAGTAGATCTAAAAATAGAAAAACCTTGTGACCTCTCTAGAGGCCATATTTTTCATGAGATCTTCATGAATATTGGTCAGAATGTTCATCTTGATGATATCTAGGTCAGGTTTGAAACTGGGTCATGTGGGGTCAAAAACTAGGTCAGTAGGTCTAAAAATAGAAAAACCTTGTGACCTCTCTAGAGGCCATATTTCTCAATGGATCTTCATGAAAATTGGTCAGAATGTTCACCTTGATGATATCTAGGTCAAGTTTGAAACTGGGTCACGTGCTGTCAAAAACTAGGTCAGTGGGTCTAAAAATAGAAAAACCTTGTGACCTCTCTAGAGGCCATATTTTTCAATGAATCTTCATGAAAATTGGTCAGAATGTTTACCTTGATGATATCTAGGTCAAGTTCGAAACTGGGTCACGTGGGTTTAAAAACTAGGTCAGTAGATCTAAAAATAAAAAACCTTGTGACCTCTCTAGAGGCCATATTTATCATGAGATCTTCATGAGTATTGGTCAGAATGTTCACCTTGATGATATCTAGGTCAAGTTCGAAACTGGGTCACGTGGGATCAAAAACTAGGTCAGTAGGTCTAAAAATAGAAAAACCTTGTGACCTCTCTAGAGGCCATATTTCTCAATGGATCTTCATGAAAATTGGTGAGAATGTTCAGCTTGATGATATCTAGATCAGGTTCGTAACTGGGTCATGTGCGGTCAAAAACTAGGTCAGTAGGTCGAAAAAAAGAAAAACCTTGTGACCTCTATAGAGGTCATATTTTTCACGAGATCTTCATGAAAATTAGTGAGGATGTTCCGCTTGATGATATCTAGGTCAAGTTTAAAAGCGGGTCACGTGCCTTCAAAAACTAGGTCATTAGGTCAAATAATAGAAAAACCTTGTGACCTCTCTAGAGGCCATATTTTTCAATGGATCTTCATGAAAATTGGTCAGAATTTTTTATCTTGATGATATCTAGGTCACATGTGCTCAAAAACTAGGTCACTATGTGAAATAATGGATATAACGACGTCATACTCAGTTCAACACTGGGTCATGTGGGGATAGGTGAGCGATTCAGGACCATCATGGTCCTCTTGTTGTCTTCGTGGTCCGCAATACGCTTCTCCGGCTTTCACAGGTCAAACTGCTGGCCGGATTTGACAAACTTCACAGAAGTTATCAGTTCCAAACCTAGTTGTGCATATCGCTGGCACATTCCGCTTCGCTGCACAAAATGGCCACCAGAGCTAAAAATAGAAAAATCTTGTCTAGCTTTCACAAGTCAAACCACTGATTGGATTTCGACAAAACTTCATGGGAGTGATCTGTACCAACCATAGTTGTGTATATTGCTGGGATGTTCCGCTTCACTGCACAAAATGGCCACCAGAGCTAAAAATAGAAAAATCTTGTCTGGCTTTCACAGGTCAAACTGCTAGACAGATTTCATCAAAACTTCACAGGAGTGATTAGTACCAAGCCTAGTTGTGCATATCACCTACACTTTCCCCTTTGCTGCACAAAATGGCCACCAGAGCTAAAGGTATATATAGTGGGGAGACATATGTTTTGTGACAAAAACACCTAGTTTTTAATATATACAGCTACAGATATACATATTATGTTTACACTGCAGCAGCTGAAATATGTGATATTGTTTTGTATATTTTTTAATATGAAGAAGTTCAGTTTCTCAGGCTTAATTATTATTTAACTTGTTTTGTTTACATATGGAGGAACAATGAGTAGAATAGAAGTAAATATGACTGTGCATAGTGAAAAAGATTTGAGCCGCACCATGAAAAAAACCAACATAGTGTGTTTGCGACCAGCATGGATCCAGACCAGCCTGCGCACCCACACAGTCTGGTCAGGATCTGTGCTGTTCGATTTCAAAGCCTGTTAAACTAGAGAAACTGTTAGCGACGAGCATGGATCCTGACCAGACTGCGTGGGTGCGCAGGCTGGTCTGGATCCATGCTCGTCGCAAAAGCACTATGTTGGTTTTCTCATGGTGCGGCTAATTTTCCGAAGGGAGGCATATAGTTTTTTAACCGTCTTGTCGGTATGTCAGTCTGTCCGCAATTTTCGTGTCCAGTCCATATCTTTGTCATCCATGGATGGATTTTCAAATAACTTGGCATGAATGTGTACCACAGTAAGACGACATGTCACGCACAAGACCCAGGTCCGTAGCTCAAAGGTCAAGGTCACACTTAGACGTTAAAGGTCATTTTTCATGATAGTGCATTCGTGTCCGGTCCATATCTTTGTCATCCATGGATGGATTTTCAAATAACTTGGCATGAATGTGTACCACAGTAAGACGACGTGTCGCGCGCAAGACCCAGGTCCGTAGCTCAAAGGTCAAGGTCACACTTAGACGTTAAAGGTCATTTTTCATGATAGTGCTTTCGTGTCCGGTCCATATCTTTGTCATCCATGGATTGATTTTCAAATAACTTGGCTTGAATGTGTACCACAGTAAGACGATGTGTCGCGCGCAAGACCCAGGTCCGTAGCTCAAAGGTCAAGGTCACACTTAGACGTTAAAGGTCATATTTCATGATAGTGCATTGATGGGCGTGTCCGGTCCATATCTTTGTCATTCATGCATGGATTTTAAAATTATTGGGCATGAATGTGTACCACAGTAAGACAAGGTGTCGCGGGCAAGACCCAGGTACGTAGGTCAAAGGTCCTAAACTCTTAACATCGGCCATAACTATTCATTCAAAGTGCCATCGGGGGCATGTGTCATCCTATGGAGACAGCTCTTGTTGTTGGTGTTTTACTGGAGGGATTTAATGGTTTATATATGTTGTAATTGATGGTTTTACATTACTATGTATTGTTTAATATTGCCTTTTAGCAACTTGTGATACTTTTTGTTAATATTTATTATTTTGTCTGTGTATTTAATTTTCTCAGGCCTCACTTCCAGCAAGCTTGACCGACTCAATTAGAATAAGGGTACCAAGCATGAAATTGCCCCGTGGGATGGGGTGTACTTCCTCATGCAATTAATCATAAAGTAGTAGTAAATAAAATCTGTAAAAAGATCCTTTGGAAGCAATGAATGCAGCCAAGACTCGGTTTGATTTAGTCTGTTCATGAGAGGTAATGAAATGTGCTGCAACACCTCTCACGCCACCTAGCACCGGCTTAAACAGAACTCTATTATATATAATATGTTGAATAGGACCAGAAAATATAACAACTCTGAATCCAGGTTTCAGAAACATCACAGCCGTAAATTTTACAAGGTATAATCTGTGATACTTGGACCATCCCAATTTTTAGAGACTTAAAATGATATTTTAAAATATCTTAGATTCTTCTTTTCTGTTTAAGAAAATGTGGATCCTTATAGGAGTTCATATACTGTAGGGAATTAGTGGGGCGTAGTAGTAAGCAGGGGAAAAAACTGACCGTTACACCGGGTTCAATTCCCGGTCTGGACTGATATCCCAACTAGTGTTCAGTGCTTGGTGATTTATTTAAACTGGTACCATTTCCTGCAGTATTAGACAGGATATTTTGGACGTAAATAATACACCTGCCAATTGGGCTCGGCTGGAAATAAATTGTTCCGTCCGTTCCAGGTGGGTACTTCTGTCAGTTACCCATGTAAAACAAGAAACTTTTACCTATTAAAGTTTTTTATCTATTCTAAAATGAAATTTATATAAGGCTTAAAAAAAAAAATTGTTTGTTTCTGGTATCCCAACCTACCCTAAATTTTTGGCCCGACCCTAAATGTTTTTATGGCCTTGGAGAACAATTTTTTCAACTTTTTGTCAAAAAGTTGCAAAACTGCATTTTTTATGCTTTAAACATGGTCAGTGATGTTAGAAATCAACTTACTGATGCTCTAAAGGCATAACTCCCCTATTTGTATTCATTTTTTGACACAAAAATATTTTCCGAAAAGTCTCACTTAATAAAAAAAGAAATTATTTTTTTTTAAATTTCCAACCTACCAACCCTAATTTTTTTGAGCATTTTACCAGAAACAAAGAATTTTTTTTTAGGCCTAATGACCCTTACAAAATGTAGGGAAAAAATGTTGATGAACTTTACCTGTAACTTCTTAAAAAAATGATGTTACACTGAATGTTCATTTTTATTAAGATTGTGAGGCACATTTATTTCTTTTTATTTTTTTGAAGAGTTTGTGACCTGTGATATATAGATATTGCTGTGATAGAATTATATGTAAATGTATATTGTATAGTCTGTTTACAGTGGCTTTCAGTAGATTATATGGGTTTGTGCAAATTAGATGTATATAAAATATTACATGTTATAGATATACTTAGATATAAACATTACACCACTATCAAAGAATAATAGCTGTGTAACTGTGTCATATTTCGATTTCAATATTAAGGTGAATGGCCTGTATCAGATAACATTTTTATGTCTCAAATCTTGATTAGAATATTCAAAATGTTGAAATTTTATTTTGCCTTGTCATTGTTAAATTAGGACAGATTGTAAGTAGTTTTTGCCAGTGTTTGGTCTGTAAATTCAGACAGCTAAGCAAAATTTCATCTGTATTTATTTGGTATTAACAAAGTGATGGCAGCAAGTGATTCTGCCTTTACAGCCAGTGCAGACCAAGGTCAGCCTGCACATCCCTGCAGGCTTGTCATAGTCTGCTCTGTTCACAGTTCAGTCTGTAAATTTTCAAGGAACACCCCTTTGAATGATAAATGGTATTGCCATGGATCAGTCCATGTTAGAAATTTAGCAGGGTAAAGGTTAACAAAGTGATGGCAAATTGAATATTTGCTGTTCAATCTAAAAACAAGCTTTAAATTTCTATAATGAAGTTGTCCCGCTTTCAATTTGGACAGTGCCATTAACTGTTAAAAGGGGTGCATACCAAAAAGATACTGACTGAAGGGCGAACACTGCAGATCTTGATCAGACTGCATGGATGTGTGGGCTGATCAAGATCTATGCTGGTCGCAAATGCAGAATTGTGTCCAACATAATAGGGATTAAAATGTTGAAGAATGGGCCAAGAAGATGGTACACTGACTTCGGTAATGGTTTTATAATCTGCTTTTAGTGGCATTTTTACAGTTTTATATCTCAGATTTGTATTTTATTGTACCCCCCGACAACAAAGTTGTAAGGGGGGGTATACTGGTTTCAGGTTGTCTGTCTGTCTGTCTGTCCGTCTGTCTGTCTGTCCGTCTGGCCGTCTGTCCGTCTGTCCGTAGACGCAATTTTGTGCGCACCATCTCTCCTTATCCCCTTGACAGAATTTAATGAAACTTCACACAAGTGATCAGTACCAACAGTAGTTGTGCATGGGGCATGTTAGGTTCTTTTAGAAAAAAAATTTGCAGAGTTATGGGACTTTGTTTTTTTGTTACTATACTATATACATAGACACAATATTGTGCGCACCATCTCTCCTCAGCCCCTTGACACAATTTAATGAAACTTCACACAAGTGATCAGTACCAACAGTAGTTGTGCATGGGGCATGTAAGGTTCTTTTAGAAAAAAAATTTGCAGAGTTATGGGACTTTGTTTTTTTGTTACTATGCTATAAAGATAGACACAGTCTTGTGCGCACCATCTCTCCTCATCCCCTTGACACAATTTAATGAAACTTCACACAAGTGATCAGTACCAACAGTAGTTGTGCATGGGGCATGTTAGGTTCTTTCAGAAAAAAAATTTGCAGAGTTATGGGACTTTGTTTTTTTGTTACTATACTATATACATAGACACAAACTTGTGTGCACCATCTCTCCTCATCCCCTTGACACAATTTAATGAAACTTCACACAAGTGATCAGTACCAACAGAAGTTGTGCATGGGGCATGTTAGGTTCTTTCAGCTACAAAAATTGCAGAGTTATGGGACTTTGTTTCTTGTTAACATACTATGTACATACAGTCTGCATATGCAACCTTGTGCGTGCCTAATCTACCAAACCCTTACACACAATTCAATGAAACTTCACACAAGTGATCAGTACCAACCCTAGTTGTGCATGGTGCATGTTACATTCTTTTAGATAAATATTCTGCATAGTTATGGGACTTTGTTTTTTGTTACTATACTGTATACATACAGTCTATATACATACAGTCCACATAATTATGCAATCTTGTGTGTGTCAAATTGCAATGTACTGTGTCAGTGCATGCGGGGTGGGGGGGGGGTACATTCATCACCTTTAGTGATAGCTCTAGTTTGCACTTGTTTTTGTTGTTTGTTAACTTTTCTGTGATTTTCACCTGTCACAAAGGTAATTGTGTAGTAAATTGAATAAAATGTTCTATAGAGGCATTTCAAATGTTGTTTTTTGCAAAGCACAGTAATTATTATTGATATGATTATTGTGTCACCATCAAAGTTTTTTTGGGTAACATTTTGATTAATACTTTGTGACAAACTTTCAAATGCTGATGAGAAGTAAGTCCTTAGCTGAAAGGTCGAGCTGGACCAAATTATCCGCTTTTCTAACTTACTGATTGACCATGATTTAGTTTAGACTCGCTTATTAGCTCACCTGAGCCAAAGGCTCAAGGTGAACTTTTGTGACCGCTTGATGTCTGTTGTGTGTCGTCCTGCAAGCATCCATCAACAATTTGTAAAAAGATCTTCTTCTTCAGAACTACTGAGCAGATTTACACCAAATTTCACAGGAATGATCCTTTGGTGGCCCACTTTCAAAATTGCCCAAAGAATTAAAATCCACCCAGAACTGGTTGCCACGTCAACTGAAAGAAAAATCTTTAAAAATTGTCTTCTCTGAAACTGTTGGCTGGATTTCAAAAATATCTATTTTGTAGAAATGATCTCTAGGTGACCTCTACAAAAATTGCTTAAGTCTTATTTTGGTAAAAAACATGTTTAATTATAATTACCTGATGACCTCAGGCAATAACGGGTCCTTTTACTGTGACCTTGACCTACTGACCTACTTTCTTGGGTTTTTAGCTCACCTCAGGTGAGTTTTTCTGATCACTCGATGTCCGGCGTCTGTCGTCAGTCTGTCAACATTTAGCTTATGTATGCGATAGAGGCTGTATTTTTCAACTGATCTTCATGAAATTTGGTTAGTTTGATTACCTTGATGAAATCTAGGCTGAAATTGAAAATGGGTCATCTGGGGTGAAAAACTAGGTCACTAGGTCAAATCAAAGAAAAACCTTGTGTATGCGATAGAGGCCGTTTTTTTTCAGTTAATCTTCATGAATTTTGGTCAGAATAATTACCTTGATGAAATCTAGGCCAAGTTCGAAAATGGGTCATCTGGGGTCAGAAACTAGGTCACTAGGTCAAATCAAAGGAAAGCCTTGTGTATGCGATAGAGGTTGTTGTTTTTTTTTTTCAGTTGATCTTCCTGAAAGTAAGTCAGAATGATTGCCTTGATGAAATCTAGGTAGAATTTGAATATGGGTCATCTGTAGTCAAAAAGTAGGTCGCTAGGTTAAATCAAAGAAAAACCTCTGTATGTGATAGAGGCTGTATTTTTCAACTGATCTTCATGAAATTTTGTCAGAATGATTGCCTTGATGAAATCTAGGTCAAGTTCGAATATGGGTCATCTGGGTTCAAAAACTAGGTTACTAGGTCAAATCAAAGAAAGACCTTGTGTATGCGATAGAGGATTGATCTTCATGAAATTTGGTCAGAATGATAGCCTTGATGAAATCTAGGTCAAGTTCGAGTATGGGTCATATGGGGTCAAAAACTAGGTCACTAGGTCAAATCAAAGAAAATACTTGTTTTTGCTGCAATTTTAATGATAATTGGTCAGAATATTTTTTTCCATGAAATCACTAGGTCAAACATGTTTACACTCTTATGGTGTATTATTGTGTGTTTCTCAGGTGAGCGACCTAGGGCCATCTTGGCCCTATTGTTTTTAAGATACAGCCTTGAAATTTGGATGACATATGCAGTTTCGCACACCGATCTTAAAACTGACTTTCAGTGAATGACCATGAATTTGACAGACTGACCAACATCCGTAATATTTAAGCATCAGTTTGACATTTGAAACATGTAGTTCATGTTACTCTAGTAAGCGATCCAAGGTCATCATGACCTTCTAGTGTTATTTAACATGGGGACATATTAATTGATACTGATATGAAAGATCAAATTTCTTGTTTTGACACGTTTGCGAGGGTAAGGAGTAAAAGACAAGATTTGAGCCACACCATGAGAAAACCAACTTTACATAGTACATTTGCGACCAGCATGGATCCAAACCAGCCTTTGCATCTGTGCAGTCAGGTCAGGATCCATGCTGTTTGCTTTTCAAAGACTATTGCAATTAGAGAAACCGTTGGCAAACAGTATGGATCCTGACCAGACTGCGCGGATGAGCAGGCTGGTCGGGATCCATGCTGGTCGCAAATGCACTATGTTGGTTTTCTCATGGAGCTGTTCCCCACCTTTTTTCAAAGAAAAGAAAGGTAGCCTAGAAATGAGCTGTTCTCTCGTCCATATTCTGTTTGTCAGTTTGGCTTTTGCACTTTGTGTCCAGTCATAACTCTGCCATTAATCAAGGGATTTTAAAATTATTTGACACAAATGATCCCCTTAATGGTATGACATGTCACATGAAAGACCCAAACCCCAGCTGCAAGGTCAAAGTCGCACTTAGAAGTCAAAAGTTAACAGGGTCTGTTTGTGTTTTGTATGGGATGTGCAAGATTAAGACTGCTTATTCCAAAGTCTAGATTACTTGGAGGTAAAAAAAAAATAACAGACTCAATTTCATGTTCAGTCCATATTCCATTAAGGAATGTTGAAATTACTTGGTAGATCTACAAAAATTCCGCACAAGGAGGCGACATGTAGCTAAAAAACCCAAGGTCAAAGTCACACTTTGAGATTAATGGTTAACCAGGTCTGTATTATGCCTGGACCATAACTCTTATCTTTCATCAAGATATTACAGTAACCTGGTACAAATGTTACCCATGCTGAAATGACTTGTTGCGCCAAAGAACCTTATCTCAAAGGTCAAGGTCACTAAGTTCCAAGATTTCTCAAGGAATATAGCCATATATAAAGAATTTGCTATTTTGACTCTAGTGTTAGTAGAGTAATCTTACCTTATCAAACTTGAATGAGATCATGCAGCTTTATACATTCTGTGTAAATTTAATGAAGATAACTCATAAACTTTCACGGGCTATAACTCTTGTATGTCTAAAGTTGTCATAGCCATTGCCAAATTCAATCAAAAGCTTTTGGCCATAAACATTCTGTTGGCGCTTTATGAGGATGGTTCAAGAAATAAAGTATCAAAGGCGTTAACAATATAAATACTCTGATGTGACTAAAGCAGCCTTAAGCATTACCCAACATGTTGGAGATTTTAAGCCAATACACATTTCATGAGAATGTTGCACTATATCAGACAAGACTGAGAATGTAAAGTCATCCACATTTCACGTTAGTCTGGGGGAAATATGCTAGGAAATACATTGGTGAAACTTTAATAACTTCAAAGGGCATAACCCTGGATTAACTCATTAGCGAGACTGATTGAGAATTTGTAACCATACACATTCCATGGAAGTTTCATAAGACAGCTTAACCTTTACCGTGCGAAATTTCTAAAATGGACTGGTCCATCATTCAATTTGGGCAGTACCATTTACTATTCGAAGGGGTTTTCACAAAAAGATTACAGACTGAATAGCAAACAGTGCAGACCATGATCAGCCTGCATGGATGTGCAGGCTGATCTTGGTCTGCACTGGTCGCAAAGGCAGAATCAATTGCTGCCAGCAGGCTAAAGCTTAAAACACGAGGTGTCTTAATTCGTTAATGTGAAATGAGGCAAATTTTAATAAATTCAAGGGCTGTTACTTTGTGACTAAAGCAAATTCAGGCTATTATCCAATGTGATTGAGTTTGCTCCCGCACACATTTCATAACAACTGGAATGTAACTTTTATTGCATTGATAAAGTGAAATCCCGGTGTAACAACTGGGGCACATAATTTCTATAAGAGTTTCATAAATATTGCTCAAATAATCAGTCACGGAAGCCCGATTTCAGTCAACGGTAAACACTTTTGCAATATCATGCTTAGTAGGCCCTATTAGTACTGATCGAATTACCTACTACATGAACATTTTACTGCCTAATTGTGGAGATTTTGTTTGATATTTTTGTGGTTTGAATTGCTATTTACCTAACCACTGCTGCAAATATTTTATAAACGATTAAGTTTAGTAAAGCAAGGATTTACTCAGATTTACATGTACATTTTGCAGTCTTTATATGACCTATAGCTACATTGTTAGTTTTCTTCTTCCGAGAGAAAGAGAAAGCACATAAATTATTGCTCCTTTAAAGTCAGTTTCCCTTTACAGTGAAACTGATTTTTGTCGAGCCTGCTTGCGGTGAGCTTGATATACTCACCGCTTAAATTTTTGTGGTTCGGTGTATGTGTGTCCGGACTATAACTTTGACATGCATGGACCAATCTTGTTTATATTTGGCATGAATGTTTACCTCAATGAGAAGGTGTGTCATGCGCAAACCCCATGTTCCTATCACAAAGGTCAAGGTCACATTTGGAGGTCAACGGTCATATTGAAGTTTGTCCGGAGCATTTCTTCTTCATGCATGGTGATATTTTGTTGTAACTTGGCATGAAATTGTTCACCATGTCATGCGCAAACACTAGGTCCCTAGACCTAAGGTCAAGCTTACACTTGACAGCTGGCGGGCTCATCATTCTGCACGTGGGCATACTTGTTACTCTTAAATTATACCATATAACCATTGGTATGGGATGAATTAACATATGAGCACATTTCAATAACAGAACAGTATAACAACAACAATTTTGTCTTGTCGTAACAATCATTTATAAATGAAGGATTTGCGAGTTGTAAATGATTTGGTGGACTGATTGCATGGTTCAAACTTGTTTAAATCTATTTAAGAAATAACATCTTTTTAGCTCACCAGAGCACAAAGTGCTGAAGGTGAACTATTGTGACCAGGCATTGTCCATTGTTTGCCTTGTTAACACTCTAGAGGTCACATTTTTGACCCAATCTTTATGAAACTTGGTCAGAATGTTTGTCTTGATGATCTCTAGGTCAAGTTTGAAACTGCGTCATGTGCGGTCACAAACTAGATCATGCGTTCGAATCAAAAGAAAAGCTTGTAGAGGCGACATTTATGATCCTATCTCCATGAAACTTGGTCAGAATGTTTGTCTTGATGATCTCTAGGTCAAATTTGAAACTGGGAAAACTAGGTCACGCATTCGAATCAATAGAAAAGTTTGTAGAGGCCACATTTATGATCCTATCTCCATGAAACTTGGTCAGAATGTTTGTCTTGATGATCTCTCGGTCAAATTTGAAACTGGGAAAGCTAGGTCGCTAGGCCAAATCAAAGGAAAATCTTGTTCACACTCTAGAGTCCACAGTTTAAGTTTGAAACTCATGAGAATTACTCAGAATGCTTGTCTTGATGACCTTTAGGTCAAGTTTGAATCTGGGTCATGTGGGGTCAAAAACTAGGTCACCCGGTCAAATCAAAGGAAAAGCTTGTTAACTCTCTAGAGCCCACATTTATGACCCTATCTTCATGAAACTTGGTCAGAATATTTATCTTGATGATCTCTAGGTCAGGTTTGAAACTGGGTCATGTGTGGTCAAAAACTAGGTCACTAGGCCAAATGAAAGGAAAATCTTGTCCACAATTGAAGTTTGAAACTTGGTCAGAATGGCTGTCTTGATGATCTCTAGGTCAAATTTGAAACTGGGAAAACTAGGTCACTAGGCCAAATCAAAGGAAAATCTTGTTCACACTCTAGAGTCCACAGTTTAAGTTTGAAACTCATGAGAATTACTCAGCATGCTTGTCTTGATGACCTTTAGGTCAAGTTTAAATCTGGGTCATGTGGGATCAATAACTAGGTCACGTGCTCAAATCACATGAAAAGCTTATTAACACTCTTGAGGCCAGATTTATGATCCTATCTTCATGAAACTTGGTCAGAATGTTTGTCTCAATGACCTCTAGTTCAAATTTGAATCTGGGTCATATGGGGTCAAAAACTAGGTCATCTGGTCAAATCAAAGGAAAAGCTTGTTAACACTCTAGAGGCCACATTTATGACCCTATCTTTATAAAACTTGGTCAGAATGTTTGTCTTGATGATCTCAAGGTCATGTTGGATACTTGGTCATGTGTTTCAAAAACTAGGTCACTAGTCCAGATCAAAGTAAAATCTTGTTAACATCTGTAGAAACTACATTTTAACTTTGATACACGTGAGAATTGGTCAGAATGTTTGCCTTAATGACCTCTAGGTTAGGTTTGAATCTGGGTCATATGAGGTCAAAAACTAGGTCATTCAATCAAATCAAAGGAAAAGCTTGTTAACACTCTAGAAGTCACATTTATGACCTATGTTCATGAGACTTGATCAGAATGCTTGTCTCGATGACCTTTAGGTCAAGTTCAAATCTGGGTCATGTGGGTTCAAAAGTTAGGTAACCTGATCAAAACAAAGGAAAAGCTTGTTAACACTCTCGAGGCCACATTTATGATCTTATCTTCATGAAAATTGTTCAGAATGTTTGTCTTAATCTTCTATAGGTTAAGTTCAAAACTGGATCATGTAGGGTCAAAAACTAGGTCACTAGATTAATTCAAAGTAAAAGCTTGTTAACACTCTTGAGGCCACATTTATGACCCTATCTTCATGAAACGTTGTCAGAATGTTTATGTTGATGATTCCTTTGCCAAGAATGAAACTGGGTCATGTGGGATCAAAACCTAGGTCACCCGCTTAAATCAAAGGAAAATCTTGTTAACATTGTAGAGGCCACATTTATGGTCCTATCTAAGTGAAACTTTGCCAGAATTTATATCTGGATGATCCCTAGGTCAAGTTCGAATCTGGGTCATGTGGGATCAAAAACTAGGTCACGTGCTCAAATCACATGAAAAGCTTATTAACACTCTTGAGGCCAGATTTATGATCCTATCTTCATGAAACTTGGTCAGAATGTTTGTCTTGATGATCTCTAGGATAAATTTGAAACTGGGTCATGTGAGGTCAAAAACTAGGTCAGTAGGCCAGATCAACTTTGGTGAGCGATATAGGGCCATCATCTTGTTAGAATATTCATTATCAGCTCATCTGATTTTTTGAAGGAAAAAAAGATAAGTTATTGTCATCACTTGATGGCATTGCTGTTGGCGTTGGCGTTGCCTGGTTAGGTCAGCTTTTCTCCTAAAAATCAAAGCTATCGCTTTGAAACTTGCAATACTTGTTCACCATCAATAGCTGACTCTTTATAGCAAAAACATAACTCCATCCTGTTTTCTGCAAGAATTATGGCCCCGTTTGGACTTAGAAAAAATCAGATTTCTTGGTTAAGTTTTGTGTGTAGGTCAGTTTTTCCCCTAAACTATCAAAGCTACTGCTTTTATTCTTGCAACACTTGTTTACCATTAAAAGCTGACTCTGTACAGCAAGAAATATAACTCCATCCTGCATTTTGCAAGAATTATGGCCCCTTTTGGACTTAGAAAATAATGGGTATGACAATATTTCTATTATACAGGGACAAAAGAAAATCAGATGAGCCTCTGCACACGCAAGGCGGTGCTCTTGTTACAACCAGTAACAACAGTAAAGATAATATAAAGGGCTAAAACTATTTATAAAAATTACAGTCGAATTTATTTTGCCATGTGCCATGCAATAAATTCAAACTAAAAAAAAATAGGAAAGTAACTCTAGTTTTTGCAACCCGTGATTTTCATCAAGGAAAACATGATTGTTGCACCATCTACTATTGCAATGATATAGAGGATAATTGTTGGTTTCGGAGTAATATCACGTTATAATTTCACCGAGTGGGCACCAAAAGTGATATTTTCATATTGTGATATTATAACAACTTTTGGTGTTCACGAGTGAAATTACCGTGATATTACATCGATATCAACAATTTTTCTGTTTATTTTATGTCTAAAACTCTACTTTTGTTGTGTTTATTTCAATAAAATGTCGAAATTTGCGGGAAATTTTATCAGGAAGCATCGCAAAGATGACGTCATTTTAACGACGTCATCGTCATATTGTTTCCGGCTTTCAGTACGCTCGGTAAACTTTTTGACGTTAATCCGGGTATCAGATTTGATAATTTTCACTGAGTGGCCAGTGAGATTATCAGGATATAATTCACCGTTATATTTCGATAAACCACCGAAAAACATAAAATAAAAACGCATTTTAAACTCTAATACGACATTTTTGACGTACGCAAGTTCGCTCCAAGATCTGACGTTTACGTCATATTTTTTTCACAAAAGGGGGAAAACGCTCGGTAAAGACAATAAGATTGTCGGAAACAGAAAGACAACTTGATTTCAAAAAGCCTCTTTATGCTTTCCGGTTTACAAAAAGTACAGAGAGAGAATTATTTCAAAGAATAATCTTCTGTAACATATGGTCGAAATGCCAATTTCTAATACCTGCTGGCTGCCACAGCATATTTCGCCCAGACATGAAAAAAATTAGCAGAAGTGATTATATAGTGAGTCATAGCGCTCATGTTTCACAAATCGCGAATGTCCATTGACTTGCAAGGACTATCTTACGTAAACCCATGTGTTAATACCGGTAGATACAAAGTAACATATATAGTCGGTCTCTAGAACACATCTAATTTTAACATCTACGACGACATTTAGCCTTCGAAAGTTTATAACAGAAGTTCATGTTAATCGGTAGCTTTCGTTGAACCAACTGATTTTGACCGTTTAAAAATATGTGACAGCGAAACTGGTGCTGCTCTCGGGGTTGGCATGGATTCTAACGACGAAGAGGATGAACCGGGAACGTTCGAATCTATGAACCCTACACTAGAGTACATGGCCAAAAAGTTTTTCAGTGTTCCATCACCAACGAATTTGATATACTGTTCTCGCAGCTTTCGTTTTCTTTTTCAATTTTTTAAATTTGTCGACACCGTGTTCGACATCTTTCTTCATTTTTTTAACAAAGCAAATAACTTGGTGGCTTCGGACTCATTCGCCATTATTTCTATGGAACATTTTAGTTCCAGGAGTGATTGGACAGCATCATAAAAGTTCTTTCTTTCATCTAGATGCATTTTCGTAACTTTCTCTACCTCAGATTTTAATAAACACAACTGATGTTTAGCAGATGTATAAACCTTATCGAGTCTTCTCTCAAAATCTTGAAGGTCGTTCAAAACTTTTACTTTACTGTTTTTGAATGTTTCATCGCTTTTGCTCAATTCTCGAGCTCTTGCTAAATGATTCTCCACGGTTTTCTTCATAGATTCTATTTCCGGTTGGACTAAATGTTTTGCTTTGTCTGCGGAATCAACGCTGCAAATGCGATGATCACGTGCCGCGCATTCCCAACACATCAACTGCGCATGTGTAAAACAATAAGCGTCACATGGTTTTCCGCCATGCGATTCGCACAGTTTAGGTAGAACCTCTGGACTTCTTGTGCCTCTTTCGTGCATGTTTAATGTCTGCATTAACGATCCGACGAGAGAATCCGTTGGCAAAGTATTCACCCATGCTTCCACATCGAAATTCCCTTTAGATTTTATTGAAGTTTTCTTCCTGCACAAAGGACACGAGATTTCCACGTGAGTTTTGTGCGTGTGAATGTTCTGTACAACGTGACTGCTGAGACATTCTTGACAGAAGATATGGTCACATGGTAATGTCTTTGGTTGGCGATACTGGTCCAAACAGATGCTGCAACTAAGGTATTCGTCTTTCAAGTTATTCACCAATCGTTTTGCCATATCTGTAAAATAAAACAGTTACTAGTACATGTATAAATAACCTGTGACAAAAAATCAATAAAGTTGTCTCAGAAAAAAAGCTCGGATTTAAGACAACTTTCTCTGCATATTTGAAAAGGACACCAGACAAGACAAATTCCAAGTTCTCTTATTTCTTATAACAAGGGCATTTGACAGGATACGAAATGATACGCGAAAAATCACGTGCCGTCAGGCTGATTATTTTGTGGGTAACTACAGATTTTAAAAAAAAAAATATCATCTATTCTGCACTGGAAAACATTTGCGTTTTGTTTTGTTTTTGTTGGGTTTAATGTCACACCGACACAATTATAGGTCATATGGTGATTTTCCAGCTTTTGAATGTGGGGGAAGACCCCAGGTGCCCCTCCGAACATGATTTCATCACGGATGGCTTCCTCGAGAATTCAACGCCCCAAGCGAGGCTTGAACCAATATCGGTGAAGAGCAAGTGATTGGGAGTCAATGACCTTAACCTTTCGGCAACGTGGGCCCTCTCTGGAAAACATAGGACCTTATTATTCAAATGCGTATTTATATTTGTCAGTCATGAAAAAGTAAATTTAAGCAAACAAATGAAAAAAAAAAGTTTTAAGTTCGTTTGTCCGCATTTTTTAGTTCCTTTCGAATAGCGTGGGAAATATTTGTTCAGGACATGCATTGTTTCAAAACGTCAATGTTTTATATATACGTTTAGACCAAAAGTTTTTTGTAAGTGTAAATAAGACGACAATATTTTTGGTTTTATTTCGATATGCATTGGCATCGTTAGGCCATAACATTTAATGAAGAGCATGTGCTTTAGAATCTTTAGTTAAACATTAAAGTTCCCAAGGTCCCAAAGTTCACAGCCATAAAGGAATTTTGTAAACCTATAGCTAGACACAATTACATAGTTTGCGTTGTAAAATTAATCAATGAGAGGATCATTACGAAAGATAGATGATCTATTACGGGACCAGTGTTTTTTTTTTTTTTTTTTTTTTTTTTTTTTTTTTTTTTTTCATACTGAGCGAGTTCAACTCGCAGACAAGGGTTAGCACGACGGACGACGGACATCAAGCGGTCACAACGGCTCACCATGAGCCTTTGGCTCAGGTGGGCTAAATATTTGGCCAGCAGTTTCACACAAGATTTTTTAAATTTCTACTATACATATATAGGGAAATGTGACCACGCCCCCCTTTCCGCCATGTTTTTGACGAATCCGAATAAATTGAACAATCTTGGTAGAGGACAAAACGAGAAAATTTCTGGCACTGCCCTGTAAATTAATGTGCATGTTTCATAACATAATGCACGTGTAATATTGGTAGTATTTAAAGCATGTGTATGACAGATCGTTTATATTAGTGCAGATTCACAGTGTAACCAAATGTCGGTATAGATTTCGTCCATTGTATATTTAAATTTTTAAGTACAGAAAATGAGATATTTAGACGAATCGTATTACATGTAGCAGCAGGGTCTACTTTTTAGTTTTGTATTTATTTATGCACAAGAAAGAAATAATATACCAACCTTAATATGTAATCCTTGTTTGGTCTGTAAAGATATCGGTAGACATAAAACCACGTTTAATCTTTCAGATCGGTTCATGTACATTAATCGATAGTTTGGATATGAAAGGCTATATAGATATTTATAATATTGATTATAACTAGGGCTTCACAAAATAACCTTTTGATTTCATTGACAAATACAGTTTCTTATCTAGGAGTATGGTGGACTGGTTTCTGCCATTCCGTGTTTACGCCCCTTAAAAGGTTAAAACGGTTAATTGTCTTGCCTTCTTGTCTTCGAGTTTGGGCCGGGGCGAAGACACGAATACACGAAACATTTAAAGACGCGCCACAGACTAACTGTATCTTTTTGTATTCCCATAATGGTAACTGCAGATGATCTGCATTAAAAAAAAAGAAAATACTAAGTATATGTATCTGCTGAGAAATTGACTGTGATATATATTAGGCCAAGGCAATGTGTTTAATGTCTAAACATTCTATTGGATGACTGTAGCATTATGTACACAGTATTTGATATATTAACCCGAATTTATACGGTACCACACTTTTTTCTACAGTGTAAGGTGGTTATTAGTCCCCTACTGGTTGAAAACCAGTTTTGGGGACTATAGGAATGCTCTTTTCCGTCATTCTGTCATTCCGTCTTTCCGTCATTCCGTCATTCCGTCCGTCCGCAATTTCGTGTCCGGTCCATAACTCTGTCATCCATGAAGGGATTTTAATATTACTTGGCACAAATGTTCCCCATGATGAGACGACGTGTCATGCGCAAAACCCAGACCCCTAGCTCAAAGGTCAAGGCCACAATAGGAGGTCAAAGGTCAACAGGGCTTTTTTCCTGTCCGGTCCACAACTCTCCCATCCTTGAAGGGATTTTAGTATTACTTGGCACAAATGTTCCCCATGATGAGATGATGTGTCGTGCGCAAATCCCGGACCCCTAGCTCAAAGGTCAAGGTCACAATTGGAGGTCAAAGGTCAACAGGGCTTTTTTCCTGTCCGGTCCATAACTCTCCCATCCATAAAGAGATTTTAATATTACTTGGCACAAATGTTCCCCATGAGGAGAAGACGTGTCATGCGCAAAACCTGGACCCTAGCTTAAAGGTCAAGGTCACAATTGGAGGTCAAAGGTCAACAAGGTTTTTTTTCCTGTCCGGTCCATAACTCTCCCATCTATGAAGGGATTTTAATATTACTTGGCACAAATGTACCTCATAATAAGACGATATGTCATGCACAACTTTCAGACCCCTAGCTCAAAGGTCAAGGTCACACTTAGCAGTCAAATGTTAACATAGCATGAACAGGGTCTGTTTCGTGTCCGGTCCATAACTCTGACATTCATTAAGGGATTTTAATATTACTTAGCACAAGTGTTCCCCATGATGAGACGACGTGTCATACGCAAATCCCGGACCCCTAGCTCAAAGGTCAAGGTCACAATTGGGGGTCAAAGGTCAACAGAGTTTTTTTCCTGTCCCGTCCATAACTCTGCCATCCATGAAGGGATTTTAATATTACTTGGCACAAATGTTTCCATGATGAGACGACATGTCATGCGCAACACCAGTACCCTAGCTTAAAGGTCAAGGTCACACTTTGAGATCAAAGGTCAAGAGGATTTTTTTCCTGTCCGGTCTATAACTTTGTCATGCAAAGCAGGATTTAGATATCAGTTGGCACAAATATTCCCCTGGATGAGACAACATGTCATGCGCAAGAACCAGGTCCCTAGGTCTAAGGTCAAGGTCATATTTAGAAGTCAAAGGTCAAATTCAAGAATGACTTTGTATGGAACATTTCTTCTTCATGCTTGGAGGGATTTTGATGTAACTTGGACCAAATGTTCACCGCCATGAGGCACCCTTGTTTTTAGAATTACATCCCTTTGTTTTACTATAAATAGATTTTATTGTAACTTTTTTATTACTGGCAGTAGAGAAAAATCGAGACCACTTTTCTGTGGTACAGCATGCATGTTACATCCAATTTTTAGGTGTATTTTGACCTATCTCTACCTGGTAAAGAGTTTCTTGTGGACTTATATTATTATTTTTTTTTTTTTTTTTTTTTTTTAAAGATTAATTTCCCTTTTTTGTTTCTTTAAATAACTTACATGATAACATTTTTATAATCAGCCAAAAAAATTCAATATGAAAACAACTGTGGGTTTTTATATATGCACATTTTAATCCAAGTGTGTTGTTATAATGTTATAAACATATTGTATATGTAGTACAATATTGTTTATACATCATTGACAGATATCAGTTCATTATGTTATACTGCAGTAGAAAAAATTAGGTGCCTTCCAGTAGGGGACTTTGTATTGCATGGCAATACTTCATTCACTTGTTTATCTGTGTTTTCAAACCTATACTGAAAAGTGATTGACTGAATAAGTTTGCAGATGAACCTGTAAAAGCACCATTATTCAATTTATTAGGTTTGGAGGGGGGTGGGGGTCTAAATTTTATACCATTTTGTTTTAAGTGTCTTCTAAAACTCAAAACGAACAGTAAACTATTTTAAAAATATTCTATGTTAATATACCAAAGATAACCCATAAACGCAACCTAAGGGCAACAATTACCGACAAACCTTACGGCATTCAAATTCGTGAAAAAGTGACATCCTGCTTTATTCGACTGGATTGTTTACGTCGTGGAATTTTTAATATTTCGACAAACATTGGTGATCATTTAGGCATATTTGTTTGCATTTAATAAGACTGATCTTCTTGAGTACCGTATAAAAGACATGTTTGGAACTGTATCAACTAGAAGACTTTTCAAAAATGTATGAGTTAATTAGACATACTTGTCTTTTGTAAGTTCAAAGACAATTTATGAAGCATTTAGATCCTTTCCTGATAAATTTATTGATCTGGCAAAGAACTGTATTTTATCAAGTTGCGACAGTAAGACAAAATGACAACCATAGTACGATTTTGCAATACGTCGTGTGCTTAGGCAAAAATCGCGAAAACCATGAACCTCCCCTCGAAATATAAGTAAATGAAAACGGCAATCTTTCACATTTTATTTCTGATAATAAAAAGAACAAGTCTGTTTTAACGATTACTCTGTTCCGACTTCAAAGGTTGATTCGTCTAAGTCCATCCTTCCCTCGTATGTAATGAAAGGTCGACAACCGAAATTGATTTCTTAATTAAATAAAAGTCATTCAAGTGCTCATAACAACATACACATGTAATTGTCTTTTAATTGGTACAAGGTTTTTAATACACAAACTGGTTATTTTGGCAATTATTTGTTATATAATTATACGATAACAAAGTTCCTCAACAATCAGCTGGGGACGAACATATTAAGGGCAAATGTTCGCTTCAGAATTAAGCACGGGGACAAACATTGGGGAGTGGGGGTTGGGGGAGGGAGGCAAGTGTTTTCCATTGATGGGACAATTGTCCAGCAGACCTCTTTTCCATTTGGGGCGGGGGTAAGACTCCTGAGGAGAAATTGTCCGGTTCCAACGAAAATCGTCGGATTTGTAGAATGTGTTTGATTTAGAACCGCTCAAAGTAAAGATAACATATTGTACAATACAAATCATCATCGAGATTCACGAAACACAAACATATAAACTACATACAATTTCTTTTATCTTCAATCAATTTCTAATATATGCGCCATTTAAATTTTGTTTGTGAGTGATCTGTCGGCTTTTCTGAAACTGATTTGAAAGTTCATTCTTTTCATTATTTGCGATTGTCAGTGTATAATTTGAATGACCACGTCGTTACGTGTAGAAATCCCATTTTGTAATGGATCATTAACTGAAGGTGAATATCTGGGCATATGAACATCACCTAAAGTCATTCCGTAATATAAAAATGGTTGTAGAAATACAATCTCCAATCACATGCCTATTTTTTTATTAGTTGTTTAGGAAAAGTTATGGAAAGATTTATTTTTAAACATCTTACAACCATTCATGATATATTCAAAGTAATGGTCGGGAGGGCTAAGTCGCTTTCCTACGGAAGTGAAGGCCCCGGGTCCGATTCCTAGCTACTCCCATTGCGATGTGTCTTTGGGAAAGGCACTTTATCACGATTTCCTCAGTCGACCTAGCTGCAAATGGGTACCAGCAAATTACTGGGATGAGGTATAATTGGCTTTACCCGTTCTTTAAATAGGGTCGCTCTAAAGCTCTATAGGGCTTCTGTTCATTGTTTCACAAATCGACGGTAAATAATTTTTACCTTTGCCTTTCTTACAAGGCCAATCTACTGTGTGTCAATTGTTGAGTCGGCTAAACGATGTAATCGTTTTGACGAGTCCTTGCTATCCAGCGATTCTCTAAGTCTAAATGGACCAAATAACACAGTGAAGCGATGTAGTTCCATTAGATTTCTCAAACTTCAAACAGTTCACTGCAAGAATGAAGTTAAGTTGCGTGAATTCCCTTTGCTATGACCAATATACGATTTAATCTGTCATATTTATGACTTGTAATTGTGCAATACTCGAATGTAACTCTTAAGCATAAATGTGCATTTTATGAATTGCGCAGGCTTACAAAGCTTGCGTAACATCCAGCGAAAGACAAAAAATAGTTCCACAGGGCTCCAGATAAGATGCGTATTAGCGTAAATTACGTATAGAAATAATGCAAATACGCATGTCTAATAATTTCTAAACGTATATAAAATTACAGAAATGCACACAATGCGTTTTTAAAAACAAAATCTGAATCGTCTGGATGCGTTAGGTAACATAGCCGATCCCGATCAGCCTTAATTCTCCCACATTGAACGTGTACACGCATCGTATGATTTCTATAAACTTTGCGTGGGTTTCTACACACACACATGAATTTTGCAGTCAGTAAACGGATAAATTATCGGAAGAAAAAGCTCTTACTGGTTTGTTTAGTTACTACAGATATTAAAAATGATTTTAATTCTTATTTTTCGAGAAATAAACAAATCGGAGAAACATTAAATTGTATTTTCTTGTAGTTTTTGAAATCGAAAGTAGATCGTCTATGTTTGGCGAAACGAAACAACTTTTTTATGAAAAGATTTAAATAAGAGGTAATTTAACCGTAAACTTCAATGTCAGATACTTCCAATTGCTGCTAAATGTCTTCGTATCATCACAATTTGTAAAATATATTGTTCAAACTTGAGAAAAGTGTAATCGTATCCGGATATAATATTTTGGGTAAATATCGAGCTGTGTTATGAAATTTTAAGAAAAAAAAACTAAAAACAAACTGAAACTGGTAGACTATACTGTCAGTACATCAATCATTAGCCGACTCAGGCCATTCAGGCCTTTGATTAGAT
>NW_026459276.1:0-60575 GCF_021730395.1 Mercenaria mercenaria | reverse complement strand
ATATTTTCTGGAAAGGCAATCGTTTGTATGTCATCGCGTTTTCCTAGTTTGTCCAAGCATTCCTTGAACCATTGCGACCTTTTCTCCGGTGTATCATAATACGGTGAAATTTGTTTTCTTCGCGACCGAAAGCATTTGCCGTATTCCCACTGGGCTAACAAACAAACAACGTGAAAACCCGAATTGTCTCCGTATATAGCAACATCGCCTGGCGTTCCTCTCGTTTCCACCGTGGCTAGATTTCTATTTCCTATCGATTTTCTTTTCGCGTAGATGTCAGCCCACGGATATTTCTTAGCTATTTGTGATGACAGGCCATGAGCTTTCACCGTCAAACAGTTCACCTGCTGACAAATAGCATCGACACCTCTTATGCTAATAATATCGCCGTGTTGATAGGAAACCGAACCCATGTTGTTTTATTTTAAAGACAACATACTGCTTTTTATATACTTACGATAAGTCAATTTATGCGAATATTAATATCTGAGAACATACAACGGCTTTTCTGACTTTACTTTTATTGTTTTAGGGATAGTGCTACTAGAAACATTCATTATTTTTCGTGTTTATTACTCAGTGCTAAATACAGTTAACAGTAATTCAACAAATACATGTATTCTATCTTGTCATGCATATACCACTCCATTTTAATGTTTTCAATGTCACAGTCATGCTATTGGTTGTATTTTCTTTCTTTCAACGCCTTTTCCATTGTTGTATTTCTCAACTGCATCATCAACCAATTTTTGTGATCTTTGTTGCTCACTTACAATTCTGATGAACTCAGGATCCAATTCTTGGTCTGTAAGATTGCTTACTTGTTGTGCCATTTTTAAGTTCGAAACTTATTTTATGACTGATTTCACATTCAGTTTTAACTTATATACCTTTTCTCGATGCAGAAAAAATAACTTTCTTTTTTACCATTGTAAATTTTGTGTCTCTTTTCTGCGGCATGGCCAGTTACTGGGCACAGTTATGCCTCTCCTATTGTGCATGTGGACCAAAGCGGCGTCCCACTGTGTTATGTCTCATGCACACTTGTCATACCTTATTATGAGCATAGTTTTATGTAATCTTTTGCAAAAGTTTCGATGTGATCTAAGTAGATTTTCCAGGTTTGGTTGAAACTTTCAGTCATACCATTCATCCTTGGACATCCAAAGTATATTACCGCTGTTCAAGGTTTATTTGAAGCAATAAGCGTGCTCTAAAATGAACGTACACCCATAAAAATACCCCCCATTTTATAGGGGGGGGGGTCTTTTTCCAGTTATTTTCTCCTCTTTTCCCGCTCAAAAATCCATCTCGAACACTCTACCTTCTACCACAAAAATCCTTTTCAATCCAACTTTTTTTCAAAACTCATTTTGGTCATATATAATACTTTTGTTAAATTTATACTTCGTGCAACGATAGGTTCTACATCAGAATTGTAATATAATGATAAAACTTGCAAGAATCATACAAGACATAAACTACACAATCTTTCGGCTTATAACCTACACTACCAGTGCAAAAAAGATCAGTCTGTGCATCCGTGGTCTGCACTATTCGCTATTCAGATAGTAACTTTTCAGTAAACACCCGTTTGAATAATAAGTGTGTACAGGTTAATGCAAAACTGCAAAATTACTGCTTATACTAAAACTGGGTTTACTTTTTACCATATACATCCTCCCTAACTTATTTTCTACAAAAATGCCGAAAATACATCCATAGTGACACTTAACCTGCTGAATTTCTAAATTGGACTAGTCCATCATTCAGTCTGGGCAATACCATTCACCATACAAAGTGATTTTTTACTAAAAAATTCCTGACTGAATAGCGAATAGTTCAGACCATGATCTGCTTGCATGTCAGTGCAGACTGATCTTGGACTGCCCTACCGCAAATGCAGACTAGTGCCTTTGCGACCAGTGCAGACCAAGGTCAGCCTGCATGTCCGTGCAGTCTGATTATGGTCTGCGTTGTTCGCCATTTAGTCAGTATCTTTTTGTTAAGCGCCCCATTTAACAGTTAATGGTACTGTCCAAATTAAAAGATAGAAATTTAGCAGGGTAAGGGTTAAACAAAATCTAGCTCGATGTATATTACTATGACTGTATCGTTATGGTAATTATTAATAAGAAGAGTTTTAATTTATTTGATCTATTTTTTAAAACTTGAAATCATATTCATTGTCTTTAAAGTAGTTAGACTATAGTAAAGGCGAGACTAATCTAGGGGTCAGCAATTTTAGATAAAGTATGCGAAATGCCACGGTGCTATCTATTCGTTGTGCTAATATTTAACATAATTATAAAATGTTACAGGATAGTTCTCCTTAAATATATCTTATTAGCACATGTATATACTAGCGCCACTAAGATGACATGAGATATTGTCAGCAGTTGACACATCACCCTTTACGGTTTTGCTATATAACACTGACCTCTGTGACAGACCGAGACGTAGAGGTAGACTTTGGGAACACCTAAATTTCTGACGCGAACTGAGCCGCACCATGAGAAAACCAACATAGTGCATTTGCTCCCAACATAGACGTCCGCGAAGTCTGGACAGGACACCATGCTGTTCGCTTTCAGAGCCTATTGCACTTAGAGAAACTGTTGGCTTCAAGTTTCAAGTTTATTTTGAAGTCAAGGCCCTCATGGGCATCTGACATAAACATTACATACAATGTAATATATAACAACATGGCAAAGTAAACAAGATATCATTATTTATTGTTGTGAACAATGTACAAGGAGGATGAGAAATGAACCGTGCTATGAGAAAACCAACATAGTGGCTTTGCGACCAGCATGGATTCAGACCAGCCTGCGCATCCGCTGTCGATTACTCTAACTGCAATAGGCTTTGAAAGCGAACAGCATGGATCCTGACCAGACTGCGCGGATGCGCAGGCTGGTCTGGATCCATGCTGGTCGCAAAGCCACTATGTTGGTTTTCTCATGGCACGGCTCAAATGTTATTTAGGAAGTGGACACGAGATCACAATTGGTAAATTATAAACCCTCTAAATAATCTACAAGCCCAAGAAGAACGAGCAAACACTCGGTTACCAAGTTTGATTACGGGTCCATCACCCCAAAACTAGCAAAATATCTAGAACTAAATATTATATATGAACAAATAAGTATAGTCGAGGATGAGAAATGTTATTAAGGTTGTGGGACCGGAATCACAATTGGTAAACTATAAACCCTCTAAGTAATCTGCACCCAAATAACCCTGAGTCGCCCTAGAAGCGGACAGCATGGATCCTGAACAGACTGCGCATGCGCGGATGCGCAGACTGGTCTAGATCCATTCTGGTCGCAAATGCACTATGTTGGTTTTCACACGGCACGGCTCATTTATTAAAGGACCATTTAGTTTGTAAATATGAAAGTTGATAGTGGATACAGCTTTACTTGATACGCCACAAACATGTTTTGACCTTCTAATGCTTTTCATTTCGCTGTGCTCCGTTACTGCAAAACTTTATTCCATAAGGGGGTTAATATTAAATTATCTGTTACCAACTGAATTCATGCCATGTTCGCTATTGACATAATAATAAGTAATGAGGGTTTTGAATTTCAAAAATGAAATTAACGTCATTACTTAGCAAAAATATAAAATGTATCAATATTAGCGAAAAACGTACCATTAGTTTTGACTGCTCCAAAAAGTTTGGGTTTTTTTTCTCGAAAATATACGGTTACAGAATATGGCATGTGTCTAAATAAGTTTTCAGATCAGTGTGAGGATTGCCGCGATATTTTTTAATCCTGTGGACGACACTGAATTTCCTATTGCGGCCAACGCCAAGCTGCACGTCTGTTACATAACGGTGTTCCGTTTGGACAATCGTGTCTTTTTATTAAATACTAAACCGCGATGCACGATGGTACGATGACGAAAACGATGGCGCAATGGCACGATGATGAAACAACGATGGTACGATGGTGAAAACGCAATGGCACGGTGATGAAATCGCGATGGTGCGATGGTACGATGGTAGAATGTCGATGTAATATCGCTTTTTGATCATCGTACCATCCCGTTTTCACCATCGTATCATCGTACCATCGCGTTTTCATCATCGTACCATCGCATTTTCACCATCGCACCATCGCGTTCTCACCATCGTACCATCGTATTTTCACCATCGTACCATCGCCTTCCGGTGGTCATGCGCAGTGGTACAGTATATGTGTCAGTAAAATACAGGCTTGATACAATCTCATTTTCACATTGCACTATGCACCTTCTACATCCTAACAAGAATAAGCTGAGTTTGAATAAAACCATGTGACTATTTCATTCAGCTTTTCATTTACTTTCATGCATACATAAAATACAAAGGACGTGGCCTTGAAGATTGTACAGTTTTAATGAACTGAGCACTGAACATTTTGTAAAACACTTTGCAAACCAGCAGAATCTAAATGGTAAATTTCTCCTCAAAAAATACATTGAGATACATTCATCTATTGTTGACAAAAATACAAGCGTACTACGCATTTCTAACCGGAAGGCGACGGTACGATGGTGAAAACACGATGGTACGATGGTGAAAACGCGATGGTACGATGGTGAAACCACGATGGTACGATCATGATAACGCGATGGCAAGATGGCGAAAACGCGATGGTACGATGGTGAAATCTCGATGTTACGATAGTGAAACCATGATGGTACGATGATGATAACGCGACGGCACGATAGTGAAAACGCGATGGTACGATGGTGAAAGCGCGATGGCACGATGATGAAAACGCGATACATCGACCTTTCATCATCGTACCATCGCATCATCGCGATTTCATCATCGTGCCATCGTCTTTTTCACCATCGTACCATCGTTGTTTCAGCATCGTGCCATCGCGCCATCGCGTTTTCGTCATCGTACCATCGTGCATCGCGGTTTAGTATTAAATAAAAAGTCACGATTGTCCAAACGGAACACCGTAGTTACATTGGAAAAGCCTAGCTACTTACAAGTAAATTTCATTTTTTATTTTTAGAAATGCTTTTCTTTACACCTTTTATTATCTTAGGAAGTTCCTTGTAATCTCTGATTATATTTTTTGTCTTGGTCATTTTTTTAACTTTGTTTGCGGGGGTGGGGGCGGTAGTATCAATAGTCATTTTCCTAGAGTGAATAGTTTTAACCATTGACCCCCGTCATTTGCTACTTCCCCCGCGACAAATCTATCTGACCCTGAGTTTCTTGTAGTTTATAATCCTTTTGTATGTTATTGTTTTCTTTTGTGTCCGACACGGACATTCAAACAATAGCACCAGCGGAACCGAGACACAGTTCCGCTGATGACGTTCACGAAACTTAGCAACGAAATAAACACGTCATGACTTTATATAGCCAGACTTAAAAAACTGTCAAAAGAGTTTTAAACTTCCCGTAAAAATAATCTTTTCTATAAGTTGATTAGACAAGTTAATAAATGGTTCAAAGTAATCATTTTATATAAATGTTCTTTTCTATATACGCCTGTAAAAGAAGTATTACAAAAGATTATTACCTCCCTTTAATTTAATCCTCACTAGGCAACCCACACAGACATATTCATATTTTTCTTGAAGAGGCATTTTAGTTAGGATTAAAATCGCATGTCCTAATGTTCATAATATGCTCAAATTCCAATTTAAAAGAAAGGTCATGTTTAGCTAAAATCTTAACAGGATTAAACTGGAACGAGACCGCTTCCGTATAACATTATGGAAATGAGATAGATCTAGCAAACACATTATTATTTTTGATACCGCTAGCAATGAAGACTGCAGTGAAACGTATATAATATTAGTGTAGGCAAGGTCTTTGTTCTTTAATACCGCATTAATTAGTTCTCATTTTGTCCCAGCGGAACATTCAAAAACATACCCGTGAAACTGAGCCACAGAATCACTGATGACGTTAATTTCGAAGAAACTTGGTAACACTATGGCTCATGATGGAAGCTATATAGCCGATCTTGACATACTTTCGAATGCCTTTCAAAACATCCTTAAAATTATCTAATTTCATAGATTAAATATATTAAAGCATTTGACTGTAAAAAATTAATATTTCTATATATTCAATTTCTAAATTTATGTTTTAAAGACGTTTTACTAAAGTTTATTACTTCCCTTTAATTTTCAAACCCCTTTTCCGCCAATTTGTGCGGGAATGCCTTTATTCAAGTTAATTTCTGGTGTGGATTTGCCTAATAAAGATTACATGGCTTTTTATAGTTCAAACATCGTTTTTGTCCAATGACAAGCGAGGGATTTTCAAAAAAGCAACCAACTTATTTTCATATTGTTTCATAACTGAAGAATCTGATCCACTTATAATAATCATGTAGTTCAAAATTAATGAGTATTCATTGTTCCACCTACTTATTTCCCACATTCAAGGAGGCGGAGCAATTTCAAAAACAGGGACTGCATACAAGAAATAATGTGTCTATGTAATAAACGGACCAAATAGATAAATGAGCCGTGCCATGAGAAAACCAACATAGTGGGTTTGCGACCAGCATATCCAGACCAACCTAGCTGCGCATCCGCAGAGTGTGGTCAGGATCCATGCTGTTGAACAGTTCGCTAACAGTTTCTCTAATTCCAATAGACTTTGAAAGCGAACAGCATGGATCCTGACCAGACGTCTGGATCCATGCTGGTCGCAAACCCACTATGTTGGTTTTCTCATGGCGTGGCTCAAATATCAAAATATATTTTTAGTTTCATTTTAATGCAAACTTTCATAGTTCAAGTTTGACCTTTCTGCACCTTTCACTACCTCTATTGGTCTAAAAATAAACCAGGGTGCACTTAGATTCCACTTTGTCTTGTTAGCTCATCTGATTTTTTGAGAGAAAAAAGATGAGTTATTGCCATCACTTGATCGGCGTCGGCGTCTGCGTCGGCGTTGCCTGGTTAAGTTTTATGTTTAGGTCAGCTTTTCTCCTAAGCTTTTGCTTTGAAACTTGCAACACTTGTTCACCATCATAAGCTGACCCTGTACAGAAACAACATAACTCCATCCTACTTTTTGCAAGAATTGTTGCCTCTTTTGGACTTAGAAAATCAGTTTTCTTGGTTGTGTAATATGTTTAGGTCAACTTTTTCAATTAAACTATCAAAGCTATTGCTTTGAAACTTGCAACACTTCTTCACTATCATAAGCTGACCCTGTACATCAAGAAACATAGCTCCATCCTGCTTTTTTCAAGAATTACTGCCCCTTTTGGACTTAGAAAATCAGTTTTCTTGGTTGAGTAATATGTTTAAGTCAGCTTTTCTCATAAACTATCAAAGCTATTGCTTTAAAACTTGGAACACTTGTTAACCATCATAAGCTGACCATGTACAGCAAGAAACATAAGTTTGTCCTGCTTTTTGCAAGACTTATGGACCCTTTTCTTTTGGACTTAGAAAATATCAGATTTATTGGTTAAGTTTTATGTTTAGGTCAGCTTTTCTCCTAAACTATTCAAGCTATTGCGTTGAAACTTGCAACAGTTGTTCACCATTATAAGCTGACTATGTAAATCAAGAAAGATAACTCCATCCTGCTTTTTGCAAGAATTATGGCCATTTTTGGACTTAGAAAATCATGGGTAGGACAATTTTTCTATTATACAAAAAAAAGTCAGATGAGCGCCAGCACCCGTAAGGCGGTGCTCTTGTTTTATTTATACATGTAGTTGCTTAAATTGTACTGCTAGATCATTGCGAGTTAAACCTGCATATTATATTTCCATTGAATAAGAATATAAAATTGTGTTCCACAAGCTGCTCGATAAGACTTAGTCGTCTACTATGTATTTATGATATAAACTAAATTAAAATCTTCCTGCACTGGATCAACTGCTGTTTTGCTAAAGGTTGGCACTAAAATGACCTTGTATAAAGTTGTATAGTCTGTGTTCAGACCTTATGTTTTGTTCACAGGAGATAACTCCTGAGGCAATACAAATTTTGTATCATTATGTCCCTTTTATTATCAAAACATACGTAATCAGAGCCAAGACTGATGAAGTCAAAATATATAAAAGAATTATTTTTTTCTAATGGGGCGTTTAAACTATAAATAAGTTATAGATACACTTATTGAACTTCTAACGCATTAAGTTTTGCCTTCACTACGCTACGCTCCGTTTCTCCGTAGAAGTTCAATATATGATCTATAACCTATATATTTAACTCATGAATTAATCATATCTTTGACCCATAATCCCCCTGGCCTTTTCTTTTTTTTATGTTGTTGTCCCAATGGGACATTCAAAGTTACATCGGTAGACCGAGACTCGGCCTTACCGATTTTCGTTATCTTCAAACTTGGTAACGTTATATGTGCACAGCGGCCTCTATATAGCCAACCTTAAAATATTTTTTGATGAGTTTATAAACTCTCTTAAAGCTATCTTGATTTATAGGTAAGGTATATTAAAGTATTTGACGGCTATTCTAACTATATCTATATTTTTGGTTAATAAATTTGTCTTTTAATGGAGTTTTACTAAATATTATTACCTCCCTTTAGTTTTCATAATTTTGCATATAAATATTGATAATAATACATCTGTGTATTTTATTTTCTGAAACCAGCATGTATGTGACACGCAGTATCACCTAGTGGTACTGTAGCCTTCCTTTGTGTGCAAAAGATACCCCGGGATCACAACTGATTCCATCCACGGAGGCATTTTATTTTAATATTTCAACCTAAAGCTTTCAGTCCGGATGTGAATCACAACTGATTAAGCTTGTTTCCAGACCTTGGACGTAATAACATATTTCAAAGAAATGGAAGTGATAATTTTAAAACCAGTTGGACTTAACAGCTGTAGAGTGTACTAATTCCTAACGGCAAGATCACATTAAAGTGCGCGGATGTTATACAGTATGGTATTTCAGATGAACAGTATAAAGTAAGGTTTCTTTCGTGGTGATTTATTGCAACTTTCTCCTGAACCAACACAACAAACGGGGAGTGAACCGGTCAACATTCCGACATTTTATGATGTGTTTATACCTCTAAAAATGGCCAAAAAATATGTTTTGCAGGGACTTTTTATAAATGCCTAAAATTCAAAGACGCCTAAATTGTTAATCTTGGTCAAAACGGCATGTTCTAATCTCTGGACTGGCCCAGCTTGTCCTGGCCCGATGAGCCCAATTTTCGACTTGGCCGGGCCGGGCCAGGCCAGGCCAGGCTAGATTTTATTGTACATAGAGAAATGAATGGCATAAAATCTAAATATACAATAACAGTAGCAGGCAGTATTAACATGTATTGTTTACTTGCTGCAGGTCAAACAAAATGAGAAACCAGTCCTCTAGAGAATCATTAATTAGCCGTCTTTCATCTTATTTGAAATACAGATTTGCACTGAAGAAAATGGTGTAACTAAATGATAACTACCTATTTTTTTCTGTGATCAAATTATTAAAAGTCAGCTTTAACACTTGGTTTTAAAACTAATGGCTTATTCCATTGATAAGTTTACCTGGTGCAATATAACTGAATATTTGCATGCAGTGAATGTATCTCTTTGGGAATTGTAATTACAGGTTGTGTCCCTACTATCCTTAGCTGACCTCTTAACTGATCAGTTGAACTTTTAATGTGTGTTTGGTTTAGTTAAGCTGATGTTCAATTTATGGAAAAGTAATAAAAATAATATTCATTGTGGGACCTCTAACTCATTGCCAGGGTGGTGGCATTTTAGAGTATTGATATTTTTCGTGCACAAAAAAATAATGGTCCATTGTGTTTATGTTATTTCTAAGAGATATATTTAACGCTAAAAGATGCTCTTGAGCCTGTTTCACAAAACTTTGTAGGATTTCTTTTCACATACTTGGATCAATATAAAAACAGTCTTACAAAATATTCAGTATTTGTATAACCTAAACTACAAAATTTATTTATCGCTTCCCTGAATCATACTATCCCAGATCCTAGAACGGAGATAGCATTATTTTAGAAATTGAAAGTTGTTGTCCGTTAGTATAATTGACAGGTGCCACTCATTAATCTTCGCCAATATTTTCGGGCGTTTTCTTTATTTTACACCATATTTGTAACCTGAAAATATCTAAATTGACCAAAATAACATGCAAAGTTTACCAATGGCACAGTGGCGTAGTGATAAGTTCTCCGACTTTCACGCATGTTACCTTGAGTTCGATTTCAATTCAGATTGTTTTCATTAAATCAATATAATGTCATTTTATCGATACTGTTTTTATTCTTAAAATATTTTATGGTAATAACTTGTATGTAGAAGAATGTCAAATACTTGTGTATTTCTTGCAATAAATGAACAATAAATCACGATAAGTGACAATTTTCCTGCATTCTAAGTTTACAGATGAAAAAAAAATGATAACGAAAATGGTCAAACAGGTGTCTCGAACTCACAGTCCCGAGATTGGTAGCTCAACGTTTTGTCAGCACAACTATATCTGCATGTACGATCTGGCGGTAAAGAAATGTTTATATGAGCCGTGCCATGAGAAAACCAACATAGTGACTTTGCGACCAGCATGAATCCTGACCAGCCTGCGCATCCGCGCAGTCTGGTCAGGATCCATGCTGTTCGCTTTCAAAGCCTACTGGAATTAAAGATAGCGAATAGCATGGATCCTGACCAGACTGCGCAGATGCGCAGGCTGGTCTGGATCCATGCTGGTCGCAAAGCCACTGTGTTGGTTTTCTCATGGCACGGCTCATATTTTATTTGGTTTACAATATTTATATTTTTATTTATGTTTGGGCACCGAAAATTTATTTACGGAAGCATGCGGAATATTCTTGAGTGCTAGTTCAATAATTTCGGACAATACTAATAGTCCTCAATAGACAAAATAATAATAATTAGTTAGGTTATTCAATTTGGGGAAAACAAAGCCACCAGTCAAGAGTCAATTGAGGTGGAGATCCCCTGATAATAGTCATAACAATTAATCAGGCATCACCTTTAAATTAGACTTAATAGTTATGTTAGCTACAGGCTTATTCCCAGGTGTATAATTTTACAGAGTGGGAATTCAAAATGTATTTATATAATGTCTGAAATCTCCAAACTTACTCCTCAGTTAATAAGTTCCAAAAGTCAGATTTTAAAGATGCTATAGAAATCACTTTCACCTTTTACAAAATTGAAATCTATGGCCTGGCCCGGCCCAGTCGAAAATTGGGCTCATCAGGGCAGGCCAGGCCAGGCCAGAGATTAGAACATGCCGGTCAAAACAACGCCAGTTTTGGTCTTTGGTTATTCAGTTACTATCACAGGAAAACCAAAATATGGAAAAAAAACTGGGAAGTAACAGAATAAAAAAATACAGCGCTTAAAGCATATGTTGCGATGCGTATACAAAACGTTCTCTCAATGAAGACGTTTACATGGTGGTATCTGTCGGTTGACATGTAATCTTTATGAAAATTTGCAGTGTGTTATAATGTAGCACACAAACCGATGTTGAAGAATGTCAATGGTTTTGAAGGTCTATATACACATATAACTGAGACATTTGGTGTTAAAACCAGCAGTCGAGCGGTCCACAAAAATCGTGTCACACAGCCTCCATGAAGATTTCCGACTTCCAGTGAGGTTTGATCGAGTATTTATATTTTACTGGTGTAAATATGTCTTTGAATGATAAGTGTAGGGTACATAACATTTACACTTTCTGGTTTTTTATACCTGTGATGAAGCGGTTCAAAGTAATTTGTTTAGGAGACGGACCCTTGTAGGACACGGCCCCACAAAATCAGATTTTTTTCAATATGTTAACCATTTCATCAAAAAATATCATAAATTTTATTTTGGTGACATGTAGCATAAAATAGACATTAAAGATTGTTAACTAATCAATACTACAATAAATAAATGTGTTTTATTCAAAATTGTTCAAATCGAATATTGTAGACAGAACTGTAATTATAAAAGCATAAATACCATACATACATTACTAAGAAATATACAAAATGAATTGCATTACTAGTAACTGTTATAAAAGCTAAATAATAATAAATCATAATAAAAACAATGTGTTGTTCAAAAACACCATGCATAAAAACTTTAACCAGTTATTTACGAGATGTTCTCAAGTCAGGGTTTAGATAGCCATTTCATTAACCGATCAAAATATTAAAGTTTTAAATAGGCAGCCATGGACTGCACCCTCATGTAACATAAGGTAGAACATTAAAGTTTTAGTACACATGAACATATCGCTCATATAAATTTCATTCGAACATGATTTTAAACAATTTACGTTATTGTAACATTATTTTAGTTTGGTCCGTAAGTACAGGTGCATGAAATATGCTCAATTTTTGTCTTTAACACGTCTTTTGTTCCATACCTGTGTTTATGTGATCTCATTTATGCATATATACAAAATCTAGTATCAATTTTACCATAATTTGAATGAAATAATCCAGTGCCTTTTGATGACATTAGTGTGTAGGACACGGCCCCTTGTTCTAGTAGGTGTAAACATAGACTAGCTACTAGTCTGATAATAATTTTTTTTATATACTTGTATTTCCTAGTAAGATATCTTTCATTTATAAATTGCTCCCTGTTGAATATCTGGCTGTATTATCAGACTAGTAAAAAGCGAATTTCTCTCTTGGCTTTGATTGACGTTTATTAGATATAAACTGCCCATGCCAAATTGATGGAATTCACTGATAGCACTGCTGGTCAGTAATTTATTAACTTATATTCGGCAGCAGGAAAAGGTAACCATGTTATAACTATGAACGGAAGTACTTTAATATAAATTTAAATATGAAAATAGACTATGACTGGCAAATGTAAGGACTGTGACCAGTCTAGTGTAAACAAGTCAAAATGTGGATACTTTGTGCTATTTCAACTACATACCCTGATGTATAACACATTTTATCACATGTTTGACGTCGCGGGAGTGTAATAAAGCCATTAAATAAAAATGATAATACACTAGTGTAATAAAGCTTTGACGTCGACTTCGTTTGTAGTATTGGAAACGTCGGTCAAATTGACTTGTTTATATAGTAAAAGAAAGTAGAATTTTTGATGTTTCGACAGGAAAAGCAAACATGTGATAAAAAGAATATTACATTTGTGACTTTCCACATTGAATTTATTAAACTCGTTGAATAAAATTGATAAAATGCTCGGCAGAGCCTCGCATATTATTATTTTATTCAACTCGTTTAATAAATTCAATATGAAAAGACACTCATGTAATATCCTCTATACAGAGTATAAAAAATATGAATAATTTTCATTTCCTGCTACTTCCTAAAATGGCATATTTTTAGGATATGCGCGCATTTTATTGCGACTGTGCCGTAAACTTTGTTGTACCCAAGGAACAACATTCAAATGTTTACCAGTGTAACTGAGACAACGTTTCACTGATTTCGTTATCTTCAAACTTTCAAAGTTATAGCGAGCACAACGGTTAATATATATCCAATCTTTAAATACACACCGATGTCTTTTTCAAATTCCCTAAAAAATATTTTATTCTATAGCTTAAATATCTTAAAACATAAGACTTTCAATTTTTAAATTTCTATATATTTGGTTTCAGAATATGTATTCAAAAGGAGAATAACTAAAATTTATTACCTCCCTTTAATGTTTACGCCATGAGTTTGCTGATATTAAAACTAGGTTATTTTATTTTTGGTATAATTTTGAGAAGTTTGTGGTAGAGATGTGCATAAGGCCATACCAAATTGATTAATACTTCTTCGGAAAATTTTCAAAAAAAAATGGGAGCGAGCGAGCGAATTTTTTTTTTTTCTTTCTCAATTTTGATTTTTTCACAGGCGGGTAGCTTTTACATGGAGCGAGCGGGTATTTTTTTTTTTTTTTTTTTTTTTTTGCAGTTATGATTATACATGAAGTTAACATTTCTTTAAGAATAACATGGAACTTAAACATTGACAGTGTGACTAAGACAGTAGATAGCTTTTCTGTATGTTTTAAAGACTACATGAATGGTTTTGCAAATAAATTCTTGTTAAAACTCACTGAATCACTTTGTTTTTTATTTTGTATTTATAATTACTGAGGGATGAGTGTCTTATTTTTAATTTTGATTTTTCTACATTAATCTGAAGGCGTGCCCATTTAACGGCAGAGGATGAGGAATATTTAAGACAAAACGGACACCCAAGTGGAATAACATATGTTCTGAAACCCAGTTAGATAGCTTCGACACATGAGCAACTTTGTGCCCCTAGTGAAACTCCAAACGGTAGAGGTGAGGGGAAAGTAATAAATCACTTGACCAATGAGACCAAACGGAGTTGGGCACACAAATGCTTCGACATTGCTCGACTCCATTGGAATAATTTCTTAACAGATAAGGTTACAATGTAGCTTAAGTTTTTGTGGTAGAAGTTCATTTCAGTCAAAAATGATAACAGACGGACAAAAAATGATCCCAATATGGCCACTCTTTAAAAGTGTTATTTGTTGTGCTTTGATTGACCAAGAAATTTTGAGTTGGGAAGGTCTGTTTTTTCAGATTCTTTCTTTCAATCAATTCACAGCCAATTAATATACAAACAGGGAAAATTGGGGTTACAATACGAAAGAAATTATTTTTTATATCTACACAACTTATTTGAAAAGCTAAACATTTTTTAAAAATGAATATTATGCATTTTGATAGAATATCTGACTGCCGTACTAAAGAAGTTACGTTCAAAACGATTTGGGCCCGAGACAATTAATGTGATGGATCAGTCAGGATCTGTGAACATCTACATCTACATTGTACGTCAAACTGTCAACATTGACCATGACTTGACGGTGCGCAATAAAAGACAACAGTTAAGAAATAATAAGAAACATGAAGTAGAATATAATACAGTAAGAAAATAGAAACGGTCAAGGGTGTGTTGCAAAAAGTAAAGTAAGAAGATAAAAGCATGAGAAGTGCCTTCTAATACATCCCATCTGAGTGACCAGTCCGGCTTGCGTGGCGCTACCAGGACCCAAGGTCCCGCCGGTAGTGCTCCCTCGTCATTTGAGGTGTATCAGAAAGGCATACTGATCCCTTAGAATGGCTGGGAAGACAGCTCTCTCTTGAAAGATGCCAAAGAGGGAGCCTCAGCAACACTGGCTGGAAGTCTGTTCCACATCGGGATGGTCCTAGGGAAGAAACTGTATTTGTAGTAGTCGGTTGATGTAGAGTACTGATGGAACTGGTTTTTATGTGCTGCTCTTGTTCTAGAGGTGACAGGTGTAAGATATGTGGAGGCTGGAATACCCACTAGGTCATGCACGATCTTATAAAGCATGATGAGCTGTGCCTTTTCTCTCCTTGTCTGGAGGGACTCCCACTGCAAGTGTTGTAGCATATCTGATACACTGCTGGTATTTCGATAGCGATTGGTGACAAATCGTGCTGCTCTGCGTTGAACCATTTCTACCTTATGGATCAAGTCCTTCTGGTATGGACTCCAGATTGAGCAGCAGTAGTCCAGATGTGAACGGACCATGGCATTGTAGGCACATTTTTTTCAAGAAAACACTGACTTTGGCTCTAGATCTAAAATATCTAACTAAACATCTGATAACAAATGGTTTGAAAACTTTATCTGAACAATATTTCTATGTTTAATCCAAATATTTTCAATTTGAATCCCCGTGGCCGTGCACGTCTTACAAGTCCGGCTTTGTTCTTTTCATTGTATAATTTGAACAATCGTAGAACGTGCACCTACTTCATCACCTACCGGCACATCGGAGGTCATGTGTGGCACTAGCACAGACTCCAGATTTAAAACAAATGATGAACAACACCATAATTCCTGACTTTTTGAGTTTGTGTCATCAGCTACATGTATTACGAACGCATGGATTCCGATCTATATCACTTTGACGCATTAAAACAGCGGTAAAACCTGTTTACCGTTATCATTCCGGACCGCGTAATCAGAAAAAAAATAAATTTCGGCGATTTTTATGAACGTGCGGGCGGGTGATTTTTTTTTTCTTTTTGTCGGGAATGAAATCATTGATGCGGTAGTTCCGACGAACGACAAATCAATTTGGTATGGCCTAAGTAAGCCGACGTGAAGATGGACCGTAGATAAGCGACCCAGATCTTCTCAAATTTTCAGATACACATGTAGATCTACTAGATTTTTTTTTTGGACATTAGGTTTTCCACCATTGGCCGCCATCATCAAGTGATTTGATAACTCGAGATCTCTAGAAGTCAGAATTTTGAACACTTGAACAGAATGGTTTTTTTTTTCAATAAACTCACAGTAAAAACGAAATTGACGCTGGTTTATTTGGGGTCAAAATGAGGTCACCCAGGCCCGGTTCAAGGGCCGGCCGAGTGCCCCGCCCCCCCCCCCCCCCCCCCCCCTGACCCTAACCCCAGTTGGCTGAGAAGTGACCTATACCCATCAAAGAGCACCCTACTATTATGTTTTCTCAAAATTTAACCCCAGAAACGCCCCATAGGCCACCATTTTTACCTGTATTTCAAAATTTTCCAGGAGGAGAGTTACCATCAATAGGGGAGTAAAACTTCCATTACCTTAAAATCTAGACTTAAAAATGTACCAGAGGCCACCATTTTATGCCTATATTTTATGAGGGGAGTACAATGACATCCACTAATAAATGCACCAGAGGACACTATTTCATACCTAAAATCCAGGGGAAGAACCCCCCCCCCCCCCCCACCTCGCCGACATGGGTGAAGGCACCCCTTCATTACCTCGCTATGCGCATAGACTGGTGCCCCCATCCCCCCGTCAAAAATTTCTGGATCTGGGCCTGTCACTTGGGTTCATTGTAAAGTATAGGAAATCCGATCGACCTTTTTTTCTTCATGAAAAAATGGCAGAACCATACATCTAAGAGAATGGTTCCAGAACTAAGGAATAAGGGTGGGGGCACCAGTTACGAACAAAGGCGTCACCTGTGATGTGTATAGAGAAGAAAGGAGCTAGGAAGAGGGGGTTAGACTCTGTCCGTATTCGGGAGAAGAATGGGGTCTCCTCTCTGGAAGTATTTGATATACATACATGTATCAAATGGTGGCCCCTGGCATATTGTATGTGTGTTGTTCTGTACAGTACTGTCACGCTGTGCTGTGCTGTCTGTCTGGTCTGTCTGTCAATCGCCTCAAAACATGGAAGTTTGTCAAAATGTGACACTCAGCAATCTTCATGGTTCATGTCCTCATGTCCTCATGTAGAAATGTATACTCATTCAAGTAATGTTAATTATGTAGCATTAACAACAGTTAATTAGGCCAATAGGTCAAAGTCAAGGTCAGACAACGCCATATATGAAATCAGTATGCAAAACTTTACACATTAGTCAAACTTCATTGCTGTAGTTTTGAAAATAAAATAAGAAAGCACGACAAAGGGTGTTAAGGCGGTTCAAATCTGTATGCAAAACTATGCACAGGATAGGTGTCAGACATAGACATTATTCAAGTAAAATTTTTATCCCAGGGTCGGGCGAAATTTGACCCGAGAACACGTGAACATATATTGTAACACTGAGGCCACAAGAATCTTATTCATTTAGTTTAAACATATTTATTGCATGGATTCCACAAATAACAATGATACAATAACCATATGGTCATATGGTCCATGAACCGTGGTAAATCAGACGATAAACCACGTCAAGGCCTTTGACTCTTTACAAAGAGAAACAACACAAAACAAATTCCCATACCATTTTTATTGAAATTAATAATGTTTCATTCTCCTTAATCATGTACATAAATTATCTGTAACAACGGTCTAAGATGAATAATGTTAAGGAAGTTAATTTATATAAAAAGAAAAAAAATCAATGCGACAAAATCAATATTTCATTATACCTAAAAATGTAAAGGGTGTAAGCACAGTTCGTTCCTATTTGAAAAGTAAATCAGCATAGCAAAAGTATGGAAAGTAAGAAATAATGTAGTTTTCAGTCATATTGAAAGTTTGTATGCAGACGTAGGAACTTGGTTACTGTAAGATTTTCTACTGGAGAAAAAAATCTATGTACTAAGTTCAGAGATTTTGCAGAAATTTTGAAAATAGACAAGCATTTCTTCTTTCATTGCTTCTAGCACAAGCGTTTTACGTCAGATATTGAATTTATTATTTGTACTATGCAAATGCAACTACTATAATATGAAACAAAACAAATAACTTCCAAATATATTGCATCATATGTGTGTTGGAAAGTATGGAATTGGCCTACCCCCCATAAAAGTTAGAGAAAATGCTATTTTCAATTTCAAAATTATGAAATAGGGCAATTTTTCACCGAATGCCGTACATTCATCTCAACTTATCCAACCGCAAAGCCCATAACATGAGCATTGGTAGTCTTTCAGTGAAAGAAAATTCCTGTTGTCATTTATGTCTCAATAAGAGAAACAGCTTTACCAGAACGAACTTTCTTTACACCTTTTACATATCTGTAACCATGTTCTAAGATGTCAATTTATATATAGAAAAAAGAACAAATCAGTGCTACAACGCCAGTTTATTGAATCTGATTTTTCATTATCCCTAATTCTATACATAAATTATCTGTAACGATTACCATGTCCTGGGATCCATGCTGACAATGAAGTGAATTTATGTTAAAAGGTTAAACAAATCAATATGATTACGTCAGTTTGTTTTAAACTTATATTTTATTATCCGTAATAATGTACATATCTTTAATATATTCAAAGATGGATAATTATTATAAGGAAGTCAATTTATGTAAAAGAAAATAATAATAATAAACAAATCAATGTTTCAATGCCAGTTTATTGAAAATACATAATTATCTGTGACCATGTTTTAAGATGAATAATGACAAAGAAAGTCAAATTATGTTAAACAGATGAAACAAATCAGTGTTACAACGGAAGATTGTTTGAACTTATATTTCATTATCCCGAATTATGTACATAAATTATCTATAACAATATTTATCTCTAAGATGAAAAATGACTAGGGGCAAACCATCCCATAGCAAAATAACATTTTTATGACACATTCTATTTATTGACTATGATTAGCTAATATTGTCACTCGGCGAATCTTTTTTTATTTCTACTATAAATGGAAAAAAATCTGAATTTCTGTTCTACTTTTAAATGTTAACTTTGTATCAAAATTAATGAAGCAACAATTTGGTCATATGGTAGAGATTTCGAAAAGGACAAACATTTGCAAGGTGCACATACATTAAGGTAGCCGTTGAGGACCCGTAATGACTCTCGGCAATTTCCGGGTTATTACGTATCATCATTGGCATTCTTCGGGCGCAAATATATCTCTTTCCGTAAAAATCGGAAAATGCCGAAATCGCACGCGGAGGTGACGTAATTTGCCGATTCTTATTCCGGGTTTACGACCTTTACTTCTGTTTGAGTCAGCAGGTACGTAGAACGGCTTTTCCGTCAACATCTTTTTAATATTTGCATTAACTATTTAAAACTTCTTTCACGTCGGTTAACAACCAACTATTTACAGTGATGGCTGTTAGAAATTGCGCAAAAAAAAAAAAAAATATATACATTTATACAATTTTTAAATGAACAAACTTTCCTAGGGCTATCTTCGATATCACGAAAAAAAAACACAAACAAACTGTTTCCCATAAATTGATGCATTGACAATAATAAATACCGTTTCAAAAACGTCTGATGGAAATTCAAAACTAGGTAATATATTTTGAAAACCTCCATTTTGCTTTGTAAAAAGGCGAATGGTATCAATATTTTCTAAAAGTTTCCTTGCAATCTATGCCTATTTGACGATTGTAGGACCCCCAAATGTAAAAATTGTCACATATGTAACAAGAGCGCCGCCATGCGGGGCAATATACGCCCGAAGGCTTACATCATAGGACTGGAGCAAAATTTGAAGAACTTGACTGTTGTAGCCCTAAAGGACTGGAACAACAAAAGGAAAACTTCAAAAAACAAATCCAAGTCCACAAAAAAAAAAAAATCAAAGTCTACAAAAAAATCCTTATCAGGTATAGGTATGTAAAAATACACCTTAAAATTGGAGGTACCATCCATGTTGTACCACAGAAAAGTGGTCTTGGTTTTTCCCTACGGCAAATAATAAAAAAGTTTCAAAATAAGCTATTTATAGTAACATAAAAGGGAAGTAATTCAAAAAAAAAAATTATTGTAAGTACAAAAAAGAGATCTGCCAAATAAAAACAAGACCACTGCAATGCAGAGCAATATACACAAAGCAAAGTCATATATGACCTTTGACCCTTAAGTGTGACCTTGACCTTGAAGCGAGTCATCCGGAACATGCGCTCTGCACATCGTTATAATGTGGTGAACATTTCTGCCAAGTTTCTTTGAAATCCTTCCAGCAGTTCAAGAGTTACAGAGCGGACACGAAACAAACTGACATGACTTTTGACCCCTAAGTGTGACCTTGACCTTGAAGCAAGTCACCCGGAACATGCGCTCTGCACGTCGTCTTGGTGTGGTGAACATTTGTGTCAAGTTTCTTTGAAATCCTTCAAGGGGTTCAAGAGTTACAGAGCGGACACGAAACAAACTGATATGACCTTTGACTCCTAAATGTGACCTTGACCTTGAAGTGAGACATCCAAAACATGCGGTCTGCACATCGTCTCGGTGTGGTGAACATTTGTGTAAAGTTTCCTTGAAATCCTTCAAGGGGTTCAAGAGTTACAGAGCGGACACGAAATTGCTAACGGACAGACGGACAGACGGACGGACGGACAGACAGACGGACGGACAGACGGACACCAGCGTCATAACATAATACGTCCCTTCGGGCGTATAAAAATGGTAACAAATGTAAAATAATTTTACAGTATATGTAAAAACTTTCTACAAATGTAAAACCGAGTTGTTCCAAATGTAAAAACGTTGCTGGTGACATATGTAATAAAAAAGCGTCACAAATGTAGAAACAAAATGTTGGTCACATATGTAAAATCAGTTTCCTACAAATGTAAAACCCAATTTTTGCAGTCACCCTGTAATTTCATCTGTATGAAAAAGCACGCCTTTTCTAAAACAAAAACTATATAGCCGGAGTGGTCTACATAGTGATACGTGTAGTGTGCGCGCGTGTGTTAGTAATGGGCTTGTCCGTTCCTCAGTTTGTATGTTCCTTCTGCATAAAATATAGAAGACAATGCTCCTAGCAGCGAATACAGGTATATTGCTTGGGCGGGGGAAGGTGGTGTGTGTGGGGGGGGGGGGGGGGGGGGGGGGGGGTTATAGATATTTTTTTCGAAAAATAGCACCACAAGGACCATGCTACTTCTTAGGCGTGAAATACAGCTTATGTTTACATTGAGCCTGTGTTAATTATGGATCTGTGTACATCGTTTCCCTTTAGGAAGCACTTGAAAGAAAGCGAGAAGCGATTTTCGCGTCATATTCGTGCACAGTGTATATTAAAGGTATGTATGTCTTTTCAATCATGTGGCAGGCCCTTTACATAATTGAATTTAGTTTTCGTTAGATGTTACGCAGTGATCATGGGCAACTAGAACTTCGTGAGATGTCAAAAATTTAGCTATGCGGACGTCTCCCTTCATTATTCTTTACAGTCATAACATGTATTGTATCACTTAATAGTTGCTATGTATTATAGGCGGACAAAACGTATTTACATTTTTGTCGAGCCCGCTTGCGGTAGCTCATCTTAGTTGTCATAATGGCGGTTCGGTTTCAGTATGGGCACCCATCCGTGCGAGCGTCTGTTCGTCTAATTTGTCCAGGACATAGCTTCTTTGTGTCTTGGAAGATTAAAAAAAAGCAACTGTTCACAATGATGAGTAGGTGTGTCATGCTCAAGAGGCAGGTCAGAGGTCAATATCACACTGAAGGTCAAAAAAGACATTGTCCTGGCTATATCTGTCATATGAGATGGTCAGTTCTGAGCAAGACCCTATTTTTCACAAGTGAAAAAATCGATCTGGGGAATCGGTAAATGACTATTATTCCAACGTGGAGACAGGTACGATATATAGAGCGTGGCGTATGTTCTCCGTGACGATTTGATAAAAGACATTGTAACTGAAACTATTCGTCCTCTACCTCTGATTCATGTGGGGAAGTTGGTAGTTACCTGCGGAGAACAGCTTTGTACTGGTAAAGAATCCAGGAACACTGGTTAGGTTAACTGCTCGCCGTTACATGACTGAAATACTGCTGAAAAACGGCATTAAACACATAACAAACAAGCAAAGGTATAAACGAAATAATTGTGACGCAAACGCCAAGTCTTCATAATTTCCGCACAGTAGATTGAGTTAAAGACATCCGTAAAATGTACATGAAGATCTAATGGGTTGTTGGGTACCAGATTAACATACATTTGCTGTAAGGTACAATTGACAACAACCTGTATGATATAGTGAGGAAAATCTATTGAAAGACAGTGGAAATAAGACATTATTATGTTGGTATACAAAGCAATTGCCATCGTATTTTGACAATCCTCATATACATTTTCCGGATGTCTTTAAAGACCTGGGCCGTATTCACCAACAAATCTTAGATTTGACTTAGTCGTGGACTTAGGACCCGACTTAACCGAGTTTCTGTCCTTGCATGTTCATCAAATAAAAATAGACATATCTTAGGCAGTCTTGACTTAGTTTTGACTTATGTCAAATGTATGACAAATAACGGATTTTCGCTTTTAAACAATCAGCGGCACGGTGCCTGTCATTTCACGCCAAAGTCTCTTAACTTCGTAGTGATGCACATTTTTAAAATCTTTTCTTGACATATAAGAGGTACCATTTTGACCTTCATGCCCTAAGTGTGATATTTACCTTTGACCTGCCTCTTGCGCACGACACACTTATTCATCATTGTAAACATCTGTACCAAGTTATTTTGAAATATTCCAAGACAGAAAGAAGTTATGTCCCGGAAAAGTCAGACGGACAGACGCATGCACGGGTGGATGCCCATACTGACACCGAACTGTCATTATGACAACTAAATCGAGCTACCGCAAGCGGGCTCGACAAAAATGTAAATACGTTTTGTTCGCCTATAATATATAGCAACTATTAAGTGATACAAATCGTTCGTACATGTACTGACTGTAAAGTATAATGAAGGGGGACGTCCACATAGTTAACTTTTGACGTCTCGCGAAGTTCTAGTTGCCCATGGTCATTGCGTAACATCTAACGAAACAATAAATTCATAATTATGCAAAGGGCTTACCACATGATTGAAAAGACATACATACCTTAAATATACACTTTCTAACTGCATGTGCACGAATATGACGCGAAAATTGCTTTTCGCATCATTTCTAGTGCTTCCTAAAGGTAAACGAGGTACACAGATCCGTAACAAACAGAGTCAATGTAAACATAAGCTGTATTTCACGCCTAAGAAGTAGCATGATCTTTGTGGAGTTGTTTTCCGAAAAAAAAAAACATCTATTACCACCTCCCTCCCTTTCCCCCGCCCAAGCAATTTACCTATTTCCGCCGCTAGGAGCATTGTCTTCTATAGTTTATGCAGAAAGAACATACAAACTGAGGGACAGACAAGCTCATTACTAACACACGCGCGCACACTACACGTATCACTATGTAGACCACTCCGGCTATATAGTTTTTGTTTTAGAAAATAAAAAGCGTACTTTTTCATACAGAAGAAATCACAAGGTGACTGCAAAAATTGGGTTTTACATTTGCAGGAAACTGATTTTACATATGTGACCAACATTTTGTTTTTACATTTGTGACGCTTTTTTATTACATATGTCACCAGCAACATTTTTACATTTGGAACAACTCGGTTTTACATTTGTAGAAAGTTTTTACATATACGGTAAAATTATTTTACATTTGTTACCATTTTTACATATGTGACAATTTTTACATTTGGGGGTCCTACAGACGATGCCTGAGCGAAATGAATATTTATCATTTTGAAGCCTAAATCTAAGTTCCAGACTTAAAAAGACGATGAATAATCCTTTAATTCTAAATGTTTCATCATACAGCTCGAAGTTTAAATCATTAATCCGTAATAATAATCGGTACTTCCGTTCATTTACGTATCCTCCGAAAATAAGTCACGTGAACGCCCGAAGAATGTCGAACGAGAACACGTAACCGAATGTGATCACGTGTCCATGGCCTTAAGGAAATCTAGTGTTGGTAAAAGCAAATTTACTATGACCTGGTCAATTATTGCTTAAGATATTAACAAATTCAAGAAATATTTAAGGCAAAATTATTAAGAAAAATGATGTAATAAAATTGATGCCTATTAGAGTGTGCTCAAAGTTTTAATATTCAAGGTAAACTGCTGCTAATTATCATATATCAGTTTTGCTGAACTGTGTATTAAATGAAAGCATCGTGTGCAAGATCAGCTGCCCTTAAGATACGTCCAACCTTACTTTCAACAAAAACATCACTTAGAAAGGTGCAATATACAATATAACAAGAGCACCGCCTACGGGTGACATCGGTCGTCTGCCAGTGCTGGACAGTATGTAAGAAATGAGTTACAGTTCAGAAATTCTAAGTACAAAAAGGACCGTAATTCTGACACAATGCATTTTGGAGTTGTAGTTCTTGGCCTACAGAGTCACCTAATGATGATGAACAAGTGTGTAAAGTTTCAAAGCTGTAGCTCTTATAGATTTTGAGAAAAGAAAGACCTAAACAAAATGCTTAATCAACGCCGACGCCGACGATCATGTGAGGACAATACCTCGTAGACTTTTTTCTCAAAAATCAGACAGGCTAAAAAGGACTTTTTTTACCTTTGAATACTTCTTTTATATAAGAATAAAAATCAACCAGGATCAGCTGATTCTAAGGATGCGGCCTTAAAGTCATTGGTTTTAGCTATATCGATATTTCATATCTTTAAGATATAAACGTATACATTCAAAACAATTCAAAACGGTAAAAAGAAGAGAAAGGGTCAACAGAAAATTTCTTAATTCAATTTGTTAGAATGTAAGATTAAAAAAAAGATGTAAATGAAAACCTATCCCTAATTTGCCATTCATTTTTTATAATCAATGCTTTAACTAAACACCAAATTATCCAACAATAATCCCTTGGTTGTTGCTGTTGTGACTCGTGCAGTTCCTGTTGCAATAGTCGTCTTGGCAACATGCCTTGCACAGCGGAACCGACCTCTGTATTACTGCACCCTGATCGTCGAAGGACGCGTCTGTATAATCAGCGGGTGATCCAGTCCACAATGCGCATTCCTAATATATTCAAAATACCATTATGTAGCGACTAATATATTCAAGATGGCATTACATAACGATTTAAACATTCAAGAATCCATTATATAGCGATTAATACATTCAATTAAGCCATTATATAGCAATGGATAGATTCAAGATGGAATTACATAGAGGATAATTGTTGGTTTCGGTGTAATATCACGTTATAATTTCACCGAGTGGGCACCAAATGTGATATTTTCACGAGTGGCGCAGCCACGAGTGAAAATAACAACTTTTGGTGTTCACGAGTGAAATTACCGTGATATTACATCGATACCAACAATTTTTCTGTTTATTTTATGTCTAAAACTCTACTTTTGTTGTGTTTATTTCAATAAAATGTCGAAATTTGCGGGAAATTTTATCAGGAAGCATCGCAAAGATGACGTCATTTTAACGACGTCATCGTCATATTGTTTCCGGCTTTCAGTACGCTCGGTAAACTTTTTGACGTTAATCCGGGTATCAGATTTGATAATTTTCACTGAGTGGCCAGTGAGTTTATCAGGATATAATTCACCGTTATATTTCGATAAACCACCGAAAAACATAAAATAAATGTAAGTTACCATTATGTACAGACTAATACAGTTCACAATGCCATCATATGGTGACTAATACTATTTATTGATTAAAGATGCCATTATACAGCAACGATAACTGATATTTTGCGTAAACATTAATTTTTTCATAGGGGAGAAATATACTTGTCATTACTATGTTCACCTTGAAGAGATAGTGATTAACAAATTAAACACTAGGAATAAGTCCACTATTTTCCGTTGGTCAAACAACTAGGTTTGATTATGTTAACAAAACTGACATAAAATTGCAGTCCTAACTTGGAAACAAGAGGACCATCATGGCCCTATATCGCTCACAGAGTTGATCTGGCCTACTGACCGCCCATGACCCAGTTTCGAATTTGACCTAGAGATCTTCAAGAGAAATATTCTGACCAAGACTCATAAAGATTGGGTCACAACTGCGACCTCTGGAATGTTCACAAGCTTTTCCTTTGATCTGACCAGGTGACATTGTTTTTGACCCTACATGACCCAGTTTCAAATTTGACCTAGAAATCATCAAAACTAACATTCTGACCAAGTTTCATAAAGATTGGGTCACAAATGTGGCCCTTAGAATGTTCACAAGGCAAATGTCGACGGACGACGGACCACGCACGTCAGACGACGGACGACGGACAATGACCGGTCACAATAGCTCACATTGAGCACTTCGTGCTCTGATGAGCTAAAACAAGTAGAGCTGCGATTTAAATAGTTACTGAAGATATATCTATTGTAACTTACACGTTTAGATTTGCAACCGAGGTGAAATATGGAGTTAGCTCCCCATGGCAGTTCTTCAATATGGCATAGCTAAAAGTATTTAAAAAGATATTATTAAAAATGTTAAAGCGACGTCCTATTGATTTTATGTTCAAGAAATAGATATCAAAATACATTCAACCCATTACTAGTACATTTTTTATTGAAAGTCAGCTGAGGTAACAAAAAAGTGGCTATTTAAGGCAAGTGGTTGCTTAAAATAGTTTGAAATTAGAACATAATGTCAAAATGGGAAGTAAGCGTACTGGCTATTTAAAACAAGTGGACTGCTAAAACAAGCGGTCGGAATTATCTTTAAATGTGACTGTATTTATCTATCGTCTCTGATAATTCAACAATAAATAATAAATGTAGCAGTGTGTATATAATGTATATAATTAGCCTATGATATCGATTGTCCGATTAGCTCAGTTGGTAGAGCATCTGACTTGCAAAGCAGAAGGTTGCAGGTTCGAGTCCTGTATCGGGCTGCACATTTTTCCGCTCCTATTACATTGGTGCCGTGAGTGTGGTGGCTAGCCTTGGAATCCTAGAGCTAGGATGAAGCAACGGCTGGGTTAGTCAAAAGAATCTGAGTTTGTCTTTGAAAAAAGAAGGGAGGAATGTAGCAGTGTGTATATAATGTATATATGATACGATTGTCCGATTAGCTCAGTTGGTAGAGCATCTGACTTGCAAGCAGAAGGTCGCAAGTTCGAGTCCTATATCGGGCTGCACATTTTCCCGCTCCTATTACATAAATATTATGATTGGTAGGACACTTTTTGTTTTTACTATTCATCATAATTTATTTTTCAGATTGCGTGACTTAAACATTTAGTACCTCATCAAGACCACATATTGTGACTTTATCGCACGCTTTTGGATCGCTTGCAAAGCTGCAGTCAAGACAAATTGGACCACGCGACTCTTTCATCGGGAAACCTAAAAAAATAAAGTTCATTTATTGCCTATTGTCTTTTTGTATACCAAATTTTTCAGATAGAATGAATAGAAAATATCTCACAGTGTAGACCCGGGTGCATTATTTAAGTTCTCTTATTATTTTTCGGTCACTTTCCGCCACATACTTTCAATAAAATAGAAGTTATAGTTACGATGACGAGCGGAAACAAAAGACAAAAGTGTAAAAAATAACTTCCTGGGTAATTCACCAACCATTATCTCCGCACCCGTGCGAGTTGCAGAAGCTTCTATCGCAACATTGCAAACACATGTCATTTGATGTTCGTCCGTTCGTCTGATTGTGTTGGGTGCATACCTTTGTACAATTCGATGAAAGCAACTTAATAATATCTACAATATATGAGCCGCACTATGAGAAAACCAACATAGTACGTTTGCGACCAGCGTGGATCCATCCGCGCAGTCAGTTCAGGATCCATGCTGTTCGCTTTCAAAGCATATTGGAATTGGAGAAATTGTTAGCGAACAGCATGGATCCTGACCAAACTGCGCGGACACACTATGTTGGTTTTCTCATGGCGCGGTTCACCTGTCAAATTTAATTGCCGTTCTTTTGATTTCTCTTTACTAAAATAAAACAGTTTTATAAATTGTGAGTTTGCCTGCTTTTAACAATTACGGGAAAAATACACTTCGTTTGCCAAAATATTTGCATAAGAAAAGATTTCTTAAAAATCAAAATGATGCTACTACCATCCTCGGGAAAGGATGCATGGTTCATATCTGGATCTTGCAGAATAATAACTGCACTTCAAGGTAGACATTTAAAATGTGTTACTTAAGAGATGAGACGGATGTTTCTTTTTGTTCTTACCGAAAACGTCGATTTGTTTAATTCTGGTCATTTCCAGAAGCGGCGTAAAATATAATATATCTCTATCTGATTTAAAATGAATATTGAAGTAATTAGATGTACCTGCATGTCTGTGCAGCCCGACGCGTAGTGAATATGACCATGTGGACCATTTGTCCGCTGGAGATAGCACATCTGGAGAGAATTAAATGTTGTAGTACAATCAAATAGGCAGCAAAACGCCGGACAGCAGTATTACACAGAGCAAAAAGCGAACATATAGGCAACAAAATACCGGGCGACAGAACAAGTAGGGAGCAAAAAAAACAACATTTTTACACCGAACAATTACGCATCAAAGAGCCGAGCAAATATTTTACACAGACAGAAATACAATAAGTCCGAGCAACAATCTTATAGATTATAAATAGGCAGTATAAAGGCCGAGCAAATTCTTATACAGAATATGTAGACAGCAAAAGGCCGACAAAACAAACAGGCAGAAGAAGTACACGGTAAGAAAAGATAGTAAAGGTGTCGCGAATGTTTTGGAATTACATAGAAACAGTATAAAATATGTCAGTAAGTTTTAACAAAGGGCTGTTTTTTTAATAAAAAAAGTTTTGCCAAATCTTGAAAAAAACTTCATTTTAAATACATATGTATATAATTGAGCCGTGCCATGAGAAAACCAACATAGTGGGTTTGCGACCAGCATGGATCCAGACCAGCTGCGCATCCGCGCAGTCCGGTCAGGATCCATGTTGTTCGCTTTCAAAGTCTATTGCAATTAGAGAGCGCAGGCTGGTCTGGATCCATGCTGGTCGCAAACCCACTATGTTGGTTTTCTCATTGCACGGCTCATATTATATATAGAGTTGTGTTATAAGTGTCTCACTTTTATTTATAAACATCCTAAAGATAAAAGAATTCAGTAATTGTTGATTGTTATACCTGGTTTATTCCGCACGTTTTTATAATGTCACAGTATGACAATGCTGTTGTATAGTCACAGTCAAAGCAGACCAAGTCATCAGGATGTAACACTGAAATGTCATTGTTTTGACCATTTTTCCTTATACAGTCAAACTTGTCTGCAAAGACAACACGTAGGAAATGAAAAGGATCTTTGTTGAAAGGTGTACGTTCTCATAATTCTTCACTTTTTTGTGGTTAAACGGGAAGAGCAAATAGCATTTAAATGAATGTTTTATTATTTATCCTTAAGACAAAACGTAGCAAAGCTGTATTAAGAATACAAAAAAGTGGAAAAAAAACAACAAACAAACAAAACAATAGAAACAGTTACAAACTGTGTTCACAACTGTCGCCGGTTAATCCAGAAAGGCACACACATGTTCCATCTCTGGTGCATGATCCGCCATTTTGACATGTACGCCCTACAAGGCAGTATTGAATATAATAATGCTACATAGTTCTTATCATCGACATGAGTTTGTCATGTCAATTTGATATTAATCAAAATGCTCATATAGTTTAATGTATTAAAAGTCGATACCAAAAAATGATACTGTAAGCTTCGATTTAAGCCTGAGCGTGCAACAATTTGAAAATAGAGGATCCACCTATGTTAGATTAAGATTTACGGAATCCTGTTGGGGTCATTTATAATGTCGCTGTCGCGTTTGTGGGGTCGACACACGACAACGAGAAGTGACATAGCGACATTACGAAGTGACACCCGACAATCGCAAACGACGGCGACAGTCCCAAATGCCAGTGCCGCGATATCCACTTTGAAATGTCACCTTTCAAAAGCACGATATATTGCGATGTCACTTCGCGTTGTCGAGCGTCATATCGCATTGTCGCTATGTCACTTAGTAATGTCGCGATATCACTTCGCGTTGTCGTGTGTCGGCCCTGCAAACGCGACGGCAACGTTATCAAACGACATGCGATAATCACAAACGACGCTCGACCACGCGAAGCGACATTTTCCAAATGTCGTATTGTATATCGCGTGTCGCGGGTTTGGGTGAGGGTCGACGCGCGACAATTCCAAACGATACACGACACGCGAAGTGACACTCGACAATACGAAGCGACATTTTCACGAAAACTGATACATTTTGAGACGGTCCTCCGACGAAACCGTCGGCGGTAAAATTATACAAGTTACATATCCTTTTAGACAAGTTACATATCCGTTTAGACAATGTTTGAATTTAATTTATAAATGTTATTTCATTAAAATATTTTGTGTTTGGAACATTCTACAATTATCTGAAGTTAATGAAAAACACGGACATTTTCCGTACGGAAAAGTACGGAAATACAGCTTTTATCTTTAATTACGTACAGACGGACGAACAGATGTTGTCTTTTTTTTTGTTACAAACATTCAGATTTTGTCATTTTCTATCAAAACAAGTTTTTATTTGCAGTCATTTACCCAAAATTAATATTTTATAAGCACTTTTTACTTATTTTACTGCTAATATTTTAAGCCAAAAATGGCAAAGTTCAGCAAATGTTCCCGACGGCGTGCCCGTCGAGGAAGACCATTGTTTTTAATATTCGATAAGGCAATACTACTTATTAAAAGAAATTTCACTTTGATACCTTACTTTTAACGCTTTTAATAATAAAATGAAATTGATGAATTGTTCGAAAAAATGCGACCAAGATTAGCCGGTATTTATTCAAGTGAACACCGGTCGACGCATGACAATGCGATACGACATTATGAAAATGTCGCTTCGTATTGTCGAGTGTCACTTCGCGTATGTATCGTTTAGAATTGTCGCGCGTCGACCCTCACCCAAACCCGCGACACGCGACATACGATACGACATTTGGAAAATGTCGCTTCGCGTTGTCGAGCGTCGTTTGTGATTATCGCATGTCGTTTGATTATGTCGCCGTCGCGTTTGCAGGGTCGACACACGACAACGCGAAGTGACATCGCGACATTACGAAGTGACATAGCGACAATGCGATATGACGCTCGACAACGCGAAGTGACATCGCAATATATCGTGCTTTTGAAAGGCGACATTTCAAAGTGGATATCACGACATTGTCGTTTGGGGTTGTCGCCGTTGTTTTCGATTGTCGGGTGTCACTTCGTAATGCCGCTATGTCACTTCTCGTTGTCGTATGTCGACCCACAAACGCGACGGCGACATTATAAATGGCCCAACAGGATTCCATAAAGATCGCCCTTTGAACCCACTAATGTTTGTCCTTTGTTCTTGATCTAGATTTGTTAATCATAGACTTACGATGTAAATCTATCTTAACATATTATATATTTTTACATGAATCTTTAGTCCATAGTTTATGAAATTGACCGACCAATCATCGTAGTTGTTCAGGGCTAAAATTAAAAATTAAGAAATTAGTTCTGATCTCACGTAATGAAACATTTATAAAATACCCAGTCGGTCGATAGTCAAAACTACTATCTGGCAAATAGTTTCGACAACTAACCGATAGATTCAATAAATGTACAGAAAATATGATATTACGATTTTCAACAGAGAAGGAGAACCCCAAGCTGTGTCCAAATCCGTTTGAATCTTTCAAACCATAAAGTAAAGACGTGAATTTTACGTGCAACAACTGGTGCCGAAGTATATGCACGCCCGGTTGAATTTCTAGTGTCAAAACTCTGAAATTGAAATACTGACATGTACCTATATAAAAATAAGTTTTTTCATTTTTAAATACCGTCATACTGACTTAAAAATTCAAAATTTACCAGGCAGATGATGTTTAAGAAGATATAATACAAAGAATATAAAATTATTGTATTAAAATTCACTTTAACAGAAAAGATTTACGTATGGTTGTCGAAAGGCGAACTTGGAGTCCACTTCCCAACAAACGGTAGGCGTGATACATTTTTACCACTAAGCAGAAGTCCGTCCAAATCGCCCCGCGCTATTGTTATTGCCAGCCGGTATGTGAATCCATTTTCAGAAAACGGTGTCGAGAAAACGTAGTCATTGCTGAAGTGGGTTACTGCCGGCACAGTCGTCATAAAGGCATCGCCATGATCACCATATTCAGCAAATCCATACTGCACTACATTTACTGGTTGATTTGACTGGATAATCGTTGGTTTCCATCAATAACTCTTTCATGCCCTTAAATGTTATATTCCTATGCACAGTACTGTTGTAATATTCTATATTCACAGTCGTGTTTAGTGTTCTAGGATATATTCGAATAGAGTAACCGGTTTTCGGTTTTAAAGGAGGAACAATGAAATTCTTCCCCCAAAATGTAACCGGTATTGGTGAGTTGTACATCGAATCGCAAGCTCGTCTATCCCGGTTTGGGACGAATGTGCACATACTTCCGACAACAACGTTAACTGGTTTACTGCTCGTTACAGTAGCTAGTTGTGGATCTTCCATGGTTTTTAAGGTGTAACTTTCAAATCTTGAAATGGTTTCATGAATAGTTGACTTTGAGTGGTAGTTGCTTACATTAATTTGTGTATCGTTGTTAAGGCTTGTTATGAGTAAGTAGTTGTACTCTCCACTGTATAAACGAAATTGTAGTGTATAGTTTTTTAGCGCATATTTTCTCAAAAATGTGGAAAACATGTGAAACCTCTTCATGTCTTAAAAGAGTGCATACAAAATATTAGGAAGCATTAGAAACAGAAGCTTAAGAATATAGTAAGCATTGTCACCAGGGTAGATTCAAATTTATCGAATAAAGCCATCCGCTGTACTTCTGTAATTCAATGTTTTAGCTTCTAAAATCTCGCTTTTTTGCAACTAATTTCAAGGTTTGAAGTAATGACCCTCTAAAATCCTTTTACATTGAAAGAACGCAAACATGGTTATGCAACATTTTTCAGCTCCTCAGTCTGATCTGTAAAAGACTGCGGAAGTGATAAATTTATTACTATTTGCATTAGCATATTAAAGAAAAAGATTGCCATAAAACCATTGTCTTACATTCCGTATGACATATTACTAGCAGTACATAATATCTGCAAACTTATGGTCATTATGCAAAATGGAAGATTTCTGAAAAATATTCAAGCAAATAATTAAGGTGTAAGTTTAGCTTAAATGCAAAACAAGCAACATAAAATCACGTACTTTCAACACGCGCGGTTACTGACATATACCGTTACGACGTCTATGACGTCATTTCAACGCAAAACTGTTTTGTGACGGTAATTTTAATTTATTAACTAATCAAAGCCTTCGAGTGCGTTTTGGTCTGATTTATCCAGTTCAGAGCTCATATGCGCCCTTGTTATTAGATATCTTAGCATCTGAACAATGATTCATGGTAAATTAGACGATAAACGACAAAAAGGCATTGATTGTTGTTTTTTTTTTAAATTCCAATTGAAATATTTTAATAAAAAGCATGCTGGACTTTATAAGTCCGAGAAGTACTGAATCGGACGACATGTGGCAATTTGAAGCCATACATTTGTCCAAATTGACGTCATTATGCTCTCTCACCGATCCGCGCGTCTAACGTTGTTTATCGCAGATCATAGTATGACTATCAAATCGAGCCTTGTTAGAATCATTTGTTCAGTATAATAATGACCTAGTCAGCAACGTATCGGAGGCAGGCTAATGTTTTTTTCCAGAAGAATAAATATACAAACACATTTAGTGTCGTATATTCTTAACATAAACTTCCGTTCGGACATGCGGACGTTCAAGTTTTATTGTATATAACATGTTCAAATAGATAAACTGGCACTGACTTAACATTTGAGTTCGGATGCATTTGTAACAACAGTTATGGCGGCTTATTTCTGCCATTTCGCGTTTTCGCCCCGCGGCATCGCCGAGCGAGAATTAACAAGTTAAAATGGCGCGGGGCGAAAACTCGCTATTTAGCGGGGGCGCGGAGCGAAAACACGATAATTTGCGGTGCCGCTGGGCGAAAAGTCGAAATTTAATAACTCTAATGTTGGTGTTGTTGGGCGGGGGGGGGGGGGCGGTGCGAAAACTCGTCGTTTGAAGAGAGCATATTATTGTGTATTCGCCCCGCGCCCTCGCCATTTTAGTCACTAAATCTGGACATTTCGCCCCCGACAAAAAGCGAGTTTCGTCCCGCGCCCCCGCCATTGCAATGCTTAAAATTCGCCTTTTCGCCCCGCTATCTCGCCAATTAGCGGATTGTCGCCCCGCTACCCCGCCGTTTTATCTCTTATTTCAACACTTAGGTTTACGTTCGATAAACCAGGTTTTTCAAACGTAAAACCAGGTTTTTCAAATACTAACCTATTTTTTCGAGCGATAACATAGGATAACGTCGTAAACCATATTTCACGCTCCTAAACGTAGGTTCACGTTCGTAAACCCAAGTTTACGGTCGTAAACATAGGATAACGACCGAAATTCATAGTTCAATCGAGAAACCTAGTTTATCGAACGTAAACCATGGTTTACGATTGATATACTAGGATTATGAAATAAACTATCAATTTCGGCCGTAAACCTATGTTTACGGTCGTGAACCTATATTTACGAGCGTGAACCTAGGTTTACGGCAGTGAATTACAGTTTACCTTCGTAAAACCGTGTTTATCGATTTGTAACTATATGGCAAGCCAATTGTCCAATAATTACGTGAACCCTAGTTCACGGTCGAAAAACTAGGATTAACGATCGATAAACTAGGTTTTTCGAACGTAAAACTAGGTTTTACGAATACTAACCTATATTTTCGAGCGAAAACATAGGATAACGCCGTGAACCATAGTTCATGCTCGTTAATGTAGGGTCACGATTGTAAACCCCAGTTCACGGTCGTAGACATAGGTTCACGTTCGTAAACTATGGTTTACGAGCGTGATCCAGGGTTTACGAGCGTAAACATAGGATAACGATCGTAAACATAGGATAACGACCGAAACTCATAGTTCAATCGAGAAACGTAGTTTATCAAACGTAAACCATGGTTTACGGTCGATATATTAGGATTATAGAATCAATAATGAATTTCGGGCGTGAACATGGGTTTACGGCCATGAACCTATGTTTACGGACGTGAACCTATGTTTACGACCGTGAACCATAGTTTACGGACCTGAACCTATATTTTCGAGCGTGAACCTATGTTTACGAACGTGAACTTGGGTTTACGAGCGTGAACTTAGGTTTACGTTCGATAAACCAGGTTTTTCAAACGTAAAACCAGGTTTTTCAAATACTAACCTATTTTTTCGAGCGTCGTAACGTCGTGAACCATAGTTCACGCTCGTAAATGTAGGTTCACGTTCGTAAACCCAAGTTTACGGTCGTAAACATAGGATAACGACCGAAATTCATAGTTCAATCGAGAAACCTAGTTTATCGAACGTAAACCTGGGTTCACGAGCGTAAACTATGGTTTACGCCCGGTATCTGATGTTTTCACTCGAAAATTAGGTTAGTATTTGATAAACCTAGTTTTACGTTCGAAAAACCTAGTTTATCGATCTTTAATCCTAGTTTTTCGACCGTGAACCGGGGTTCACGTAATTATTGGACAATTGGCTTGCCATATATGTGGCTGATTTGTGCCATTTCGACTTTTCGCCCCGCGGCCTCGCCGATCAAAAACACGAGGATTAGGTTAAGATGGTTAAAATCACGAGGGAGTGGGGTGAAAACTCGCTATTAAGCGGGGGCGCAGCCACAATATTATATGTATTTTTAACAACGTTTGATATTAAACATTTCAATATCTCTAGACACATATAGGACTAAGGTGTCATGTTAAAACAAGTTATAGTAAGGTAACCGGAAGCTATAGCATTATTTCTTGTATCCTGATAACTCAGAATGAAACCTGGATCTATCTTATGGTAACTTTAGTCGTGCAATTAATAAATTTAATCTTGTTTTTTAAAGATTAAATACAATAATAATAGGAGATATTTGTAGAATACATATGCCATCGAATGGGTATAGGGTGGGGGCAACAGGATATGAAATTTTATATAAAGTGACCTTGCACTTTGCCCTTAATACATTTAGGGTTATCTATGACTGGATGAATAGAAACAAACTGAAAATGAACACCTCAAAAACTGAATTTATTATATTTAGTAGCAGATCGCAATTGAAAAATATTTTTTACAAATTCGATTAATGTTCCCCGTGATGATATCAAACGTGAAAGCACAGTTAGATACCTTGATGCATTCCTTTATGAAACCTTGAACTTTAAAGATCATGTAAATCGCAAATGTCGTACAGCCATGTTGAATTACCTACGAATTAAGAACTTCCGAAAATACTTAACAAAAGCCATAATGTTGTTCCATACAACAAGTGCAAAACATTTAATGATAGACGTTTCTGTACTACTGGTCTAAAATTGCGGAATGAACTACCGTTAGAATTACGCAAAAGTAAATCACTTGATACATTCAAAACAAAACCTAAAGACATGTATTTAAGACACTTCATTGCATTGTTTGAAAAATTTTTTTAAATATGTTATGCGATAAAAGCATGTGTTGTTTTTTTTTTTAACTTTGTGAGTTTTACATTTCATCATTTATATTTTTAAGGTTTGTAATTAAAACTAAATTAAATGTACAACGCCATTGAGTATGTCATTGTACAGAAATAAGCGTGCAATCAAATTAATCAGTTTCAGTTTCAAAGACAATCATTATATGAAGTTTTGAAGACCATAGCCCAATGAGGTATTTATTTGTTGCTATTTAATCTTACTGTTGCGTTATTTCAGAAACATTATTAAAGCCATAGCCTCACATATACACATTTTTAAAATGCAGTTCGTAAGTTCAAATTATTTTTTCATTTATAATATATGCCGAGAACGAACACTGGCTCGGACCTTAATGTTCCCGGGTTGCTTTATGCTGCTAATATTCTTTTGGGATCGTTATGCGAACTGAGGTTGGTGCTCATATTATAGAGTTTTAATCAAATATTTTAAGAAGAAAAATATACATTGATTTCATAATGGTAATTTAGAATTATGACAGTGGTTAAAACCGATAATGTATTAGAAATGTTCTCAAGCAGGGATACAGATATTTATTAGCATTTGTTCGTGTTATTGCAGTTTGACTTATATTGATTAAGTTTGTTTAGATATCTAACATACTGTTTGGATACATGAGTCAATGTACTGTAGGCTCCGCCTTCATGAATATTAATGAGCTTTACTACTTCTTGAATGTATGTATTGCTATATGATTGTGCAGTATAATCTTGTATGTTAGTGGAACTACATGCTGTAAATAAATATATAAAAGATGCCTGTGTTCAGACCTTGGACCCATAATAAATCATGGTGTCAGAAGAAAAGGAATTTAAAGCTACTTTCCATAGAATCGCAAGCAATCTTATCATTTGTCTATATTTTCTTTATGGTTTCAGACTATGCAAATAGCAATTATTTTATCTAAATTCCATTTTATTACTTTGTAATCGCTTATTTTCCTCAAAGTACCGAAACCTATTTTTAGAATGTGAAATTGAAAGTAGACTATGATAATCAAAAGAGCGCACACTTAGCTGGCAAACAGTAACAAAATGCAAATAGTAATAAATTTATCACTTCCGCATTTTGTTACTGTTTGCCAGCTAAGTGTCATTTTCATATAACTGCTTGAAATGCATATATACCACTATCAGCATTGAGCGTCTCGTGAACTGTCAAATGTCATATAGGCCTCACACAGTTGAAAATAGTGAAAAAAGTAATCGGTTGACAGGTATTTTTGTCCAGCTCTGCAAGTAATACTTGAAACTGAGTACAGAATGCAAGTGGCCATTTGGCTCTATCATTTTCCCTAACATTTTAAGGCCAGTTGGAGATATGGCTAATTTGGGCTGAAATGTCATGTATTTTCGCGGGCTGAAATTATCTTTCAGGTGGCTTGTGGATTTAAAAATCTATGCTTTGTATGAAGTTTACTATGTATTTTATTTCTTCTTCAAGTAAGATGTAAACCGGTATCTTTTTATTTTCAGGTCTGCATCTCGTAAGATATCGGAAGCCGTCTGACTTGGCCACATCGCTCGGAAGTCCGAAGTACTAGAAAAAACCGCCATCTGCTACCTAAGGCTTCTGGGTAAAGAAATTCGGTACTTAACGGCGAATATTCTAATATACGGCCTTATATGCAATGTAAAAGTTCGTTGGGGGGGGGGGGGGGGTATATTCAACAGCTTAAAGACAAACTGTCAGGGAATGTGACACAATTTATTATACATGAATTTAAACGTGATGTTAATTTCTTTTAAATGCATGTAGGGTAACGCGCATACTTTGAGAATGAACAGGGTGTATTAATCAATTTTATATGTTTGCGTCAAGGAAGAAACGCCGTTAGTGAACATAATGAAGAGCAAACAATTACTATGCCAGGGAATATGACATCACTTACTGTACACCATTTTAAAGGTATTTATATTGTCTTTCAAATGCTTGAACATGCAATGTTCTATCTGGGGGAAAGTACTTTTAACGGCATTCGCATAGAAGACATAAGGTAGAAGATTGAATAAACTACCTAAATCATACCAGAGATAAAAATCTGGGCCATAATGAATTTGAAAGACAGTAAATATCTTTAAATATCTGTAAAATAATGTATGATGAATTGTATTATATATTCCCTGAAAAGGAACCTGTGCCGCACATTTTTAAGCTCCGTCGACCAATAAACGTTAGTGTTTGCAAACGGTGTTACTGCTGTTTCTGTTACTGTTGGCCAAAAAGTGGTTATCTTATAACTGCTAAGTGTCGTCGACGACATTTAGTAGTTTACCATTTATATCTTTGAAAGTACGCCGAATTTAACAATTATCAATGTTTCACTATTGAAACCAGAATTATTTGACCACGTACAAGTAGAATTATTTTTTTTATAACGAAATTTAATTAGAGTGTGGAAAGCAGCTTTAAAGAGAATTTTCAAAGGATAATATAAAATGGAATTATTTCAAAGGAAATAATAATAACTGTACACAAATACTGGAATTTCAAAGGAAATCAGTGATATAGAAATTCAAAGGAATTTCAGGACGATCTGTGGACTTAATAAATAAAAAATTGCGCTAAATAAAAAATGGCATCAAAATTTTCGCCGCCGACAGAGTTTGACTTTTGTGCTCCACATAAGTGGGAGGACTGGTGGGACAGAAAATATCTTCAAGTCATTCAATCTGTGATGCAGATTCAAAATATTTTGATAAAACTTTAGACAAATTTAATGAATATTTTGTGCCAAAAAGAAACAATATACATGAAAGAGCAAAATTCCATCAAAGAAAACAATGACCGGGAGAGCAAGCAGAACAATTCATCAGAAGTCTACACGAAATTGTGGAAGGATGTGACTTTAAAGAAAATAAACAAGACCAAATAAGAGATGCAATCGTTATTGGAATTTTAGACAAAGAATTATCACAAAAATTGCAGTTGAAAGATGACTTGAACCTAGATGAGGCAATGGCATTAGTTCGACAAACTGAAATGGTGAAAAATCAAATCAAAGAACAATAAAAAAAGTCCTGAAAATATCGAAGAAGTTAAAACACCTCGAAGAAATTCACAACCGTTTTGGCGTCAATCACAGGGGGACACAAGAAACTCTAGGAAACGTTTCGATCAGAAACCGAAAAAACAGGAAACAAGATGTACTAGATGCAGCCGGAACCACGGGCGAGCGAGCTGTCGAAAATGCGGAAAAATAAATCACTTTGCAACATGTTGTAAAACACAATCCGTGCAAGAATTGAATGACACACAAAATAGTGATAGTGAAAACCATGAAAACTGTGGAATTATTGATTCTATCAATTGTGAAAATAAAAATGAATCACCATGGATTATTAATCTGAACATCTGTAAGTCAAATATTCAATTTAAAATTGATACAGGGGCTGACGTCACAACCATGTCCGAAGCTTCATTTGTAAAGCTAAATCCCGTCCAATATTAAAGAAACCAAAATCTGTATTGCGATCCCCGGGTAGTAAAGTTAATGTCAAAGGCTACTTCATTGCCGAAACATTTATAAATAATAGAACATTTCTCCTTAGAGTATTTGTTCTTACAGGCAAAGACCAAACAAATTTACTTAGTCGAAGGGGCATGTTCTGCAATGAACTTAATCCGCCGTGTAGATGAAATTCCGCAAAATGTATTCGGTCGTACAGGCTTGATTAATTGCGATCCTGTCAAAATTGAATTAAAGCCAGACGCGATACCGTATTCAGTCACAACAGCGCGCCGTGTACCATTTCCATTACTCCCGAAAGTAGAAATAACGAGAATGGTCGAAGATGGTATTATAGAAAAAATTTCAGAGCCTACTGTCTGGTGTGCACCGATGGTCCCCATTCCAAAGGCAAACGGTGATGTACGAATCACAGTAGATTTAAAAAAAACTGAATGAATCAGTCAAGAGAGAGGTCTTTATGCTTCAAAATATTGACGACATATCACCGAAACTCGCTGGTATGACTGTGTTTTCAAAGCTAGATGCCTCTAGTTGTTTCTTTCAAATACCGCTAGATGACGCGAGTTCGAAACTCACCACAAGTATAACCCCATCAGGTCGCTACGCTTATAAACGCGTTCCAATGGGTTTGAACCTCAGTCCAGAAGTATTTCAAAAGAAAATGTCTGAACTGTTATCAGGGCTTAAAGGTGTTGACGTAATTATGGACGACATAATTGTCTACGGCAGGGATATGTCCGAACATGACTCAAATTTAGAAGCAGTATAAAGTGAATCGAGAGGTCAGGTCTTAAACTGAATAAAGAGAAATGCTACTTCAGAAAAAGTTCTGTTGAGTATTATGGTCACATAATTAGTGCCACTGGAATTAGTCCAGATCCCCCAAAAAATAGAGGCTATTACAGGGTTACAGCCACCTAATGATAAAAAAGAGCTTCAAGTCGTAGGATTGATAAATTATTTGGGAAGATATGTAGAAAATTTATCCATGATCAAGAGTCCCATGACAGATATGCTCAAACAGGATGTAGTTTGGTTGTGGGCTCCAAGTCAAATGAAAGCCTTCGAAATGGTCAAAAAACTTATCACAAACGCACCCGTGCTGGTCTATTATGGTCCGAAAAAGCCAATAGTTGTGGCTGCGGACGCAAGTAGGGTAGGCGTGGCCGGAGCACTGTACTAGCAATAAGGCTCCGAGTTAAAAGCAATTGCATTTTGTTCAAGAACTTTGACGGAAACCGAGAAAAATGGTCACAAATAGAATTAGAGTGTCTAAGTCTTGTGTTTGCATGTGAGAAGTTTTCGCAGTATTTGGTTGGTTTAGATAATTGTAAGTTGATAATTGACCACAGACCACTTTTACCGTTGATTAGTAGGCCAGACTTAGATAAGGTACCCATTAGATGTCAAATATTATTAATGAGATTACGTAGGTTCAGTGGTGTGGCAGAATACTGCAAAGGTTCTGAAATGGTAGTGAAATACGCCTTATCAAGGTCACCGTTACAAATGTGTGAAGCAAATATTAAAAGTGAGGTGAATATATTTGTAGAAAATATCTATGAAAATTTACCAGTATCAGATTTAAGGTTGAAATTTAGCAGAGGCTACAAAAAATGATGCAGATATGCAATACATCATGTCATATGTTAAGACAGGTTGGCCAAAAGAAAAGCTTCAAAATTGCCAGAATCAGTTCAAGTATATTTTGGTGTAAGAAATGATTTGTCAGTTGTTAATGGATTAGTTTTGTTCAGACAAAGAATAGTAATCCCGAAAGGTGAAAGAGTTATAGTACTTGAAACACTGCATAAAGGACATCAAGGGATAAATAAATCTAGAAATCTTGCACAACAAAGTGTGTGGTGGCAAAGACATTGAAGAGGCTATAAAAAACTGTCAATTATGCCAGGAAGAAACGCCATCAAATAAGAAAGAACCGTTAAAACCATCGAACATTCCGCAAGGGCCATGGATTAACGTTTCTGCAGACATTTGTGAACACTTAAACAAACAGTATCTTGTCGTGATTGACTCTTACTCGAAATACATTGAAATAAGACACCTTACAAAGGCAACAACGGACACTGTCATTCAAAAGTTACAAAGCATATTCTTGCATTGGGGTGACCCAGAAGAAATATTAACAGAGGATCACAATTCACTTCGCAGAAAATGGCTGATTTCTGTGAACAACGTGGAATTAAACAAACATTTTCAAGCCCGCATTATCACCAAACCAATTTTGCTGAGGCAGGAGTCAAAATTGCAAAAAGATTCTTACGTCAGAAAGATGTATCTACACTTATCATAATAATTTACAATAACATCAGCAGCAGGGTTTAGTCCTAATCAGTTAATGATGGGAAGAAACATTAGGACTGATATTCCTTGCATACCAGAGAAAACCAGACCTAAATGGCTATAGTTTTCACGCGTGAAAAATAACATTCAAAACTCCAAAGTTCGACAGAAATATTTTTATGACAGAAAAAAACAATGTTAGGAAATTACCGTGTTTAAATCCCGGAGATAGGGTTAGAATCAAACTTGATCACGAAAAACGTTAGGAAAAAGAAGGAACAATCGTTAAAAGGAATGAAAATGACAGATCGTATACGGTTAAAGACGTATGCTAGAATTTCACCATTTTTTCCCAATAACAGATTTTGTTCATATTTCAAATATTGTTAGTTCATTCTATAAGTAACCAAAAAATAAAAAGAAAAATGGTAGTCACCGACTTCGTTTTCATTTTATTTCAGGTCATAATGCATGACTAGGGTACAAGTGTTTCCTGAAATCTATAGCGTGTCTGCCATAGCATATAAGATCAAGGAATCAAATAAATAATTCATAAAGTATAACTGATAGTCAAATCTGATAAGACATGATTATTTCCCTTCAAATCAAAAAGAAATTTTAATGCGATTCAAGAAATAGTTACATGACACTTGTTTGTTGTTGTTGTTTTCGAAGTAAAAAAAGCATCATAGTTATAAAATATTGTATATTTCCTTCAACAGTTAATATTTCTAAATCTACCTAAAGGAATTTAATTAAACTTGCAAGAATGGCATAATATAACGTTTACTTTTAAAATATAAAGAGAAAATGGGTGGTCACCGAATTAGGTTTTTCACAATTTCATTTTGAAATATTGCCCTTTTATGATGCTTGTTTTTGACCTTCACGCCGAAATAAAAACCGTTAAAAATCAAAAAAAGTCATAAAATTCTAGTCAGACTCCAATAAATCAAACATAAATATTCATTAAGAAACGTCAGATGGGTTAAATTTAACTCATATTTTTAAATAAAAGACTAAAATCTTCGGAAATTTGATGTGAATAAGTGCGAGGAGATATCTACCCCGACACCGGTTTCAGTACACCTCGAACTGCCGATGTCACTAAAATGACAGAAGCGAAACACAAAACATACGTTCAAAACTGACAGTGAGACAATTTTATGCTTTATTGTCAACAGAAATTCTTTATCGGAACCGTTACCTTAATAAATACATTCATTGAACATGTATAAGGAAACGTTTCCAACAGACTTCATTGGGGGTTTCCTTACAAAAATACGCAACATAAGCTTGGACGTAACGGAACAGTGACAGTCAAAAGTTATCACGCTGTCCCGAAACGTACATCCTATTATTGGGACTAGTTTTGATCAAGCGTTAAAAATAAACAAGGCGATTGTCCGAATATCCAAAACCATGCAACTTTTCCGAAACGGTGCGCCGTTCGATTTCTGTCTCGTGAAATTTTTATTTTGCGTACGCTTTCCTTACAGAAATACGCAGAATAAGCATGGACGTGACGGAACAGTGACAGTCAAAAGTTATCACCATGTCCCAAAACGTTCATCCTATCATTTGGACTAGTTTTGATCAAGCGTTAGAAATAAACGCGCCGTTTGTCTGATTATGCGAAACCGTGCAACTTTACCGGAAATGGTGTCGTAATCGGTACGTTGTGCGATTTCTGCCTCGTGAAAATTATATCTAGCATACGCCTTGTTGTCACAAGTTGTAAACTAGAATCGCTTGTTTGCTGACAAAATTTACCATGCAACTTGATATTATTAATTAAACATAACATAAGGTATTTCATTCATATTAAAGGAGGGGAGATGTTTGGATACATGAGTTAATGTATTGTAGGCTCCGCCTTCATGAATATTAATGAGCTTTACTACTTCTTGAATGTATGTATTGTTATATGATTGTGCAGTATAATCGTGTATGTTAGTGGAACTACATGCTGTAAATAAATATATACAAGATGCCTGTGTTCAGACCTTGGACCCAAAATTAAACACATACCTGCTGAATGTTTTGTAAGTTGGTACAGAATACTCAACAGAGAGTGCCTCGTCAGGAAAGACTACAAATGATGCGGCCGATCCGGACACGTATCCGGCCACATATACAGCAATGTCAACAGAAGAAACAATTTCAATAACTTTCATTTGCTTTCCGATTGCAGATTGGTCTATAGAATTTCCACCAATGTAAAGGTTTTGCACATCGCCTACACACACAAAAAAAAACAGAACTATAAAATATAAAAGACAAAAAAAATATTCTTGCATGAGAAAGCCTTATGACTGCAGTTTTTAATACAATATTTTCTTGTTTCGCTGAGTTAATCTGTTTCAGTCTGTTTTAGATTCGCATACCAACATTTTATTGTTTACCATATGTAACTGGTAACAGTTCTGTCTAATGCATAGTAGATTTTATTAGTTATCTTATGACGTTAAACGATATATCGTTACTCGTGATGACTTGACAATTACTTGACATTACCATGATATACTTGCTGAGTAGATAAATAAAGTCTGTGTTTAATTCTATAATAAGTGCAGTTATATGGAGCTTGTCTGCAGATAGAATCTGATATCTTTATATTGAGATGTTGTGTGTGTGTGTTGCCGGGGGGGTGAGGGTGTAACTCCTCCGGTCTTGTTGGTTGGCATGCACGCGGTCTATATATCTACGTCATCAAGCCTGCGTCATCAAGGAACGCAGAGGTCTCTTCCTTTTTTGTATTCACGGTGTCAATCCATAACGGATACCTCGTAGCGCAATTTACCGTGCCCAGTACCTCGAAGCGCAGGGCACAGGAGCCTCACAGCTCAAAACATGGAAGCCGGCGAAAAAGGGTTAATAAAAAAGGGTAAAATGACGTAAGTATGATTTATCAAGACTCTCGCCATGTCTCACGGAACTTTTGATACGTTTACTTTTATAGTATGATATGCATTTAATGCAATGAAGGACAAAAGCACGTTTTGTATCGAAAATAAATTGCCCATATCACGGCGTATTATGTAAAACATGACAAATATTTGGATAAAAGTATGCTAGTTGCAGTATGATTATCTCTTTATACAGTGTAAAAGAGTTAAAAAAATTAGTTCCACGCACAGTCCAAAATGATCATTCAGACAAATGCTCTATAAAACGAGGAAAAAGCGTAATTTATAAGGTACCTGTATTTTCACAAGCACGGGAGTCCTTTTGGCACATGCAAATTTTCCAAAATATATGGCACCGGACACCTTTAAGTTGTATGACACGGGACTCCTTTAAACTATAAAACACATAAATAAGTAAAATGCCATGTTTCTGTCTGATTTTAACACTTTGTTGAGAGTCTATAAAACATGATGTATAGAATTGGGAGAAGACAGTTCGTACACTTGATATCATATTGACTTGACATTATGGGTTGTGCGGAAAAAGTGTTTACATACCCATTCCTGAAACAATACTGATTTGGATATAAATAGCAAGTACTTACATACTTTAAATGTTCTTTTCGTAACATATTTTACCAATGTGTTTACCTTAAATTGTGCCGCCTTACACCTTGGAAAACATATTTTAGTTTAAACATCGAGTGAGCGAAACGAATGAGAGAATAAAGCTGGACACAGCACATCTTCAAACTTTAACAGAGAAACATGCATGCACTTTACCCCAAAACAGGTAGATGTAGAAAATATAGAAGGATATTAAACATGTAGAAAATATAAGGAAAATTCAGCAACATACTCCAAATTAAACTGACGCATTGAAATAAGTGTTTTCAGAAGGTGGTATTTTTTACTGCGAACGAAGTTTGATGGAACTGTTTGTTCAATGAGTATTAAACGTATTTAAACATATGAGCCGCGCCATGAGAAAACCAACATAGTGCGTTTGCGACCAGCATGGATCCAAACCAGCCTGTGCATCCGCGCAGTCTTTTTCTCTAATTGCAATAGGTTTTGAAAGCGAACAGTATGGATCCTGACCAGACTGCACGGATGCGCAGGCTGGTCTGGATTCATGCTGGTGGCAAAGCCACTACGTTGGTTTTCTCGTGGCTCATATAAGAGTATGGTAAGAAAATTCCATAGAGGAGCCTCAGTCAATAGTATGAAGATCTGTCACATGTAAACATAGTCTGTGACAACTATCTTACAAGTTTTCCGTTCGAAAAGTAGGGAAAGTCCATAAACTGATTTCCCGAATGGGAAGTTTCCTCTACTGGGTAAAATTATAAACTGACAGGCTTTGTCACTCATTTTTCGAGGAACTGTCTTGCCATGGATTCAACACACGACCGGGCCACGGGTCTTGTCACTAGTTATAACATATAAAATTATATGAAATACACGCCTCCTTTTGCGTATAAATGACAGAGGTGGTGAAAATAACCACATATAAAACTTAAATAGTGACGTATTTAGATCAAAAGGAATGTAACAAAGACATATAGAGAATATATTCATATGTATAGGAACTTCGATTATCAATTTGTTGGTAGTGCAAAAGCAACGTCAGAAAGGGAAATCCCGTGATACAATATAGCAAGACTGTTTTTCCGATGGAACTCATATTTAACACTTACCATTTCAATAATCTCAATCAATCAGTGCTCACACTGAAACAAAATAAAAATCCAGTTAATGCAGAAAGTTTGCAAGTCTATGATGATGTTTTACCAAGCAGAATTTTTTAGTTAACACGTATTTTTGTCATTATGCACTGCTCATATATGCGACTTTTCTAAGGACAGACGAGAAACTGGCAGTTTGTCTTTAAACTGTCAAATGTTTGGAGCAAAATAATCACTGCTTGTTTAAAAAGAAACCAAAAATGATAAAAATAACAACATTGACCGAAATGTCCACAATTCTTTATATAAAATGCATAAATACCGTCAATATTAACACACTTAATCATAGGCAGCTAAGCTCACTAAACTGAACATCACGCTAACAGGTCTCCGGTGCAACAGTTTTAAAGGACTCCGGTGCCATTGCCATTTCGTTTGGATTCAATTTGCGTGTTGCTGTAGCTCTTCAAATGACAGCACGGATCGTATATTATTACAAGTAAAGTATGTATACCAGGAGGAAGGTGTTAGCACCAATTTTCTTGACGAAAACGTGACATGTATTGAAATAATGCGAAAACTTCTGCATGTTTACGACCACTCAGGCTTACATCTGTCAATTGTTTTCACTATTTTATGAAATTGATTAGTTAAATTTTCATTTTTAGTCATGTATTCATAAGAAATATACATAGAAAGTTCCGTGAAGGCACACTTCGAACATTTATTGTGAAACAACAGCAAACTTTTACTTACTACCTTTGCAGTTCTTGACACTGGCTTGTTTATAGCTGCGAGGCTCCGTTGCCTACGCTTCGAGGTACTGGGCACGGTAAATTGCGCTACGAGGTATCCGTTATGGATTGACACCGTGGTATTGGAAGCAAAAGGAACAGGTCACGTTTATAAACTCCAATTAAAATTATGTTGAAAAAAAAATGCATTTACATGCTTACAGTATATAGATTGTTCATTTACACGGAATATATATTTTTTGAAACTTTGAGTCAAAACAGGTTCTTTAAACTAGTGTCGATAAACTATAGCATGGTATTTTATTTTACACGTTCTGTATGTAACTAAGTAACAAGCTAAACGATTAAATGAGTGTAACAAAGTTATTTGTGATAGACCTAAACTCTAGCATAGCAAATTACATATTTCATTCAAGCATGCAACGACAACGAAGGAAACATATTACAAGTGTGACTGGTAGACCCAGGCGTAATGCACAGCGACAAGAAGTGGCCACAGAGTTACAGAGATTTGCGACTTTGTCAGCTACTCAGCTGTCCACTGAGCAGTGCCATAATCCAGACTCAGCTTCAACGGTGGGAACGAATTGAATATAATTCAACATTACTACAAAAAGCTTGCCGAGTAGATAAATAAGATCGGTGTTTATTTCAACATTAATTCATTAAACGAAAACCTTATTTCGGTAACATTTTGTTATGGAAAAAAGATAAACACACCTTTCAACAAGCTGAAGTTTCCAAGCTTTGTTACATTATGCCCGTTGTGTAGCACCACTACAGCATTACCGTTACCTGAACTCGCAACAATTATTGAGCAGTTGGAACTGACGAAGGTATACATTGGTGGAACAGTTACCAAAAAATGCCGACCCTTTGTAGCTAGAAGAATGAATATAGAACATGTAAGGATAACTGCTTAAAATGTGTATATAGTCACTCTCAACATCAGTACATATAGAATTAAATATCTTTTTTTTACGTCTGCTTTGAAGTTAACTAATAAAACAAACAATTTATCTTTAGAGACGGGGATATTTGGGAAAATGATTAAGTTAAACACGATAACACAAAAAGGACAATTTCAGCAACCCCCTAAAGACTTGTCTAAAAACTTGAGTTTATTTCCAAAGACTGACGCTGAAATTCATGTGCTCATGAAGAAAAATAGCTAAACTTGAGATGCATATCCTTATTTTGTATGCACTCGTAACATTTCGTACCACAATTAGTATGTAAGACCGATAACTTTACAACGAAAATAATAAGCTTTTACACAAAGAAAAGATGCTGTTCTTTGTTCCATATAATATTCAGACTTGGTAAACTTTCCAGATTTCTAAACATATGCTTAATAATCGTGATCAAAAGGGAGTGTTTAATTCTATGCAATGAACTGCCAGCAACCCTCATATTGCCGCATTTCAGAATCCTATTAGCAGAATAAACACCCTACTTTAGTTTTCAAGTCAAGAAGTTCAAAACATGCAAGTATAAGCATGTAAAATGGTTTATTTCATGTAAATTACATTCCACAGTAAAATAATATCCTCTTGGTTCCCGTTTTACGAGCAAATGCGCTACAAATTGAAAAATTGTCTGTTATTGAGGACTTTTTACGACTACACTACGGAGACATATGTTTGACCGAATTATTGCTATTACAACTACAAGATGAACAATTCTATTATTTTAGTATATTTTCGGCAAAATTTATGTTGTTTTTTAATGAAAAGCTTCAGAATGGATCCTCTTCATATGTTAAGAGTTTGATAAACGCTAATTTATCTAAAATGCCACAAATACAATGGATCCATCGTGATTGCATGTCTAAATCGTACAAACACGGGATCTGATTGGCACGAACGCTTGAGAAATTATTACCTTCTGTGAGTAAATTTGGTTCAAAATAATGAAAATCAACAAATAATTATCTAATCACGCTCAAACGTCGTTTTACTTGATTACAAATATAATTATGACATTCTACCTTGTCTACAACAACTTTGAGAAAGTGATATTGTTTTGCCTCCTATATGTAATAGATATTAATACATGTAAAAGTGCACAATAACAATAACAAAACAATAAAAAGTTTTGTATCATTGCTTGTAATAATATACTGTGTTCTTTAATAATCGGGTCAAACATAATTCTTACAAATTTCGTCTCTGCATACATCTTCACCAGATCCGCAGCCAAATAATACAATCTGTAGTACATAATCAGTAGTTATCAATTTGTTTAGTTAAAGAACGTACGTAAACGGTGTAAAACAAACAGTTTACAACACAACAATGTTTTATTACCAGTATAAGTAGTAAACTTATGACGTCATGAATACGTCAAACATAAACTGGCATGTGTGTACATCATGTGAGAGTTAAAAGCTGCCTGCACGTATCCGAATAAAACATATGTTATATTTAATACAGGAAAACTGCAAACAGTATATGTTAATATTTTCATTTCAATCGCTGTTTTAACTTAATGCTCTTTACAATTTTAAGATTTCGTTTATTATCAAGAAAGATTAGTAAATGCTTACCATGAAGAAAAGGGTGCTGCCATGATAATGCTGTGACTTTAACATGGCTGAAAATTGAATTTAATGCTCCGTCAATCTATTGATATCAGTTCAAATTTCCACTATCAAATAATTAAAATATGTTAGAACAAGTCTTAAAATTTGTCCTGACTTACATTTGATAACATTTATGTGTCGACTATACGGTGGTGTCATTTTCAAACATGTACTCCGACTATTCTACGAAGGAATTCTTACTTTATGCAAAAATCATGCGAAAATCTTTCTACGAAATTATTGTTTTCGGGCGGATTGACTAAGTAGTGTGTAAAAACTGTTCCATTGATTAAAAAATAAAAAATTATCATATAAATTTATTTTACTATAAAATGAGCAAAAAAAAATCTGGGGGTCTCCGACTTCGTTTCGCTGTATTGTCTTAAATTTTCCTCTACCCCCATTTTCACGCGCAGATTTTGTGCATCAAAATTTCTCATTGAACTGTTTGTATTTTAGGGAAAAAATATTTTAATCACAAAAGAAGTTTAAAACAACTTAAATTTCATTTTAAAGCGTATTCTTATTTTGTAAGCCGTTTTCCGATTTCTTTCCGATTTTTATTGTCTCACTTGTATACATGAATGCATGTTACCCCCCAAAATAGTGTGATGAAAAAATGACAATTCTTATTAAGCATTTTACAGCTCGTTCTCTCCCCAATAGATATTCTAATTTTTCTAAAATGTTCCTCAAATGTTTTTGAATAAAATAAGATTTTAAAACTCATTGACTACTGAGTTCATTTTCAAGCTTCGATGCTATAAAAATTGGAAAGATTAAGCACAGTGAAAACGTTACCTCTTTTTCCCGCGTTTTTCAACCAAGTTCTCATTGTCTGTTTATAGAATTAATTTGAAACCCTTATTGAACGGTTTGATGCGCTATTAATTGGTTTCAATCCGTTTCAACTGTTTTATAAATAGTTAAATATAAATTTCCCCGGAATACGGATATGTTAATTCGAGCCAGAGCTACAGCGTTCCATGAGTGGGAAAGTTGTCAATTTCTTAAGGAGAGTGCCAAATGGTTGGAAACTATAAAGACAGGCTGTGTAAACAGACCGCCGTGACATAATTGAAGGTTGTTGAGAATCGGCGTTAACCCAACACAATTAATGGTTATCGAATGCATATTAGGTGCTATAACTTATCAATTTCATGTCCATACATTTTTAATGTCTGAGGTTAACTTCATGTCGTTTTGACTATTCATATTTTGGCCAACTTAGAAGTTTGAATTAGCCGTGAATAATCATTGCTGGTTTTGGGGTTTTACGCCCGCTTTCGTCAACATTTTATTCTTTTACATGCACTAAACTCTTTCAACAGTAACGTACAACTGTCCCATTAAGGTTAGAATGCCTGTATTGGACACCCAACCTATGCCGGCACTGTTGACGGGCGAACGCTCCAACCAGTGTGTCATGTGGTCAAACATGAGGGGTGGCTCTAATTTTTGACTGGATGAATTAGATAAGAAACTATTTCCTAAGGCTTAGTTGTATTTAAGGTTTTCAAAACGGGAATTATTCTAAAGTCTGAATTGCACATATTTGTGGTTTAAAATGTTAATTTAAAAAGATGAAAATTAACATTGTGGGAATAGCTGTATATGTCGATTTTGAGATAACTTGAAGCCCGGCTTAAATGGTTTTTTTATCACTACCCTTCCCGTTTATTCATATAAAAATAAAATGTTTAATTTTATTTTTAAGCTTACATTTTAAGCTTATATTAGAAAGCTAACGTGCATGGTAGTAAAATTATCAACAGTTACTACACATACTTCTACGGATAACAGTGAGACCAAAATATCAAAATAAAGGTGTTAAATATTCGTAATTTCTTTCTTCTTGAAATACTTCTGGATGACCAAGATAAAAAATTGTACTTGAAGGGAAAGAGATAAACGAATTTGAGATTGCAGCAGATAAACACTAAATTACACGAAATATAACAATGCAGCCTGAAAGACAGCTATAACCCCTACAAATATTATGGATGGTGAAAGGGTAGATGGTATTGAGTGGAACCATTAAACATTCGAATTATGACCTTGAACTTAAGCTGGTAGTGATGAATTTTGAAGTGTGCGCATTGTCTTGATAAGGGGAATATTATGGCAAAGTCATATTAAAATCCTCCAAGTTGTTTAGAAGATACAGAACAGACATAAAATAAAATAAAATGAAATAAACCTTTGACCTTGAGTTGTGACCTTGACCTTGAGCCAACATGGTTGACTCATTAGTTCTGCACATCGCCTTAATGGGGTGATCAATTAACCCGAGTTTCATCCTTCGAGGGGTTTAGGAGATACAGAGCGAACAAAAAATGGAAGGTACAAACATTTGACCCTGAGTTATGATGTTGACCTTATGAAGTCGACATGGCTGACTCGTGAGTTCTGCACATTGTCTTGATGTGGTGATCATTTAACCTAAGTTTCTTGAATTTTTTTCAAGGGGATTAGGAAATACAGACTGGGCACAAAACGGAAGGCTCAAATATTTGACCCTGAGTCTTGTCCTTGGCTTTGAGCTGACATGGCTGACTCGTAAGTTTAGCACATTGTCTTGATATAGATGGGCCGGTGGTCTAGTGGTAATACGCTTGACTGCCAATCCAGAAATCCGGGGTTCGAATCCCGGTCAAAGCACTGGATATTTCTGAGATGCTCTTGAGTGTCTCCCACCTAACTAGAGGCCTGTACTGGTTCTTCCCGGGAAATACGGCTTCACATGTATCGGTGCTATACACCGGGCACGTTAAAGAACCAGACTGTCTATTCGTAAAAAGCTAGGGTAAGTTAGCCGGACAAGTCTATATCTAAAACAGTTCTCTCTGTCTGTTCTGGGGCTTTGTCTCACTCTATCCCTCTGGTCAGATCGCTCTGTGTCTGTACTAGTTCGAGCCCTGTGTGGCTGCGTTTGCTATTTGTAAAGGTCCTTTGAACGTGTTTATCATGAAAAGGGCTCTATATAAATCTGGTATAATGATGAATGAATAAAATGATGATCATTTGACCCAAGTTTCATGAAAATCCGTCTAGGGGTTTAGGAAATACAGAGCGGAAACATTTCCACCTGTAATCGAAGGTTCAAAACAAACTATTGCCAATGGGGCATATTTCTATATATTGCAGAAGTCACTGCAAGGCAATCTAAAAATATTTTGTTTGTAGTTAACATGTTATTTAGTGAGATGTTATTATATATATTATAAGTAGTACTACAGAAGATTAAACCATATTGTCAATAAATCCTTTTTATCTTTGTTACTATGGGTTTTCCATCGTTTAACACCAGGCAACCCTAATAATTTATTGCAAGCTACGGCTGGAGAAAGATGCGCAATGAAAACTATCAGGCGTGCCTATATTTTACGTTTTTCTGTTAAGATTTATGTCAGCATATGCATTACACCTTTTCACAAATAATATAAAGACAATTATCGAACGAACATGGAAGCTGTTCAGTGAAATAGTTTAACTCTACTTGTTGCAAAAGCATCGAAGCAAGCCCCTCTTTGATGTAAAATTCTAGCAAGTGATGAAATCGTCCAACTTGCTTACAGATGCCTGGTGGTTCTATCCAGATACCCGCCAGTGCCTGAAACAATGACCCTAAAAAGACGCCGTATCACCTATATTTGTGTCAGTGTAACCTAGATCCCAGCAAAACAAACCTAAAATTTTCAAGTATAGAGCAAGGTCTGCGAAACTGCGTTCTTTATGTTTTCTGGATGTGTTTTTAAGTGTGCGGACCTGCGTACCTTCGTTTTAAGGTTCGAATACTAATAAAATATGCACAGATGTAGATGGAGGAGGGGGGTGGGGAGCATATATTTTGCCAAAAAGCCCTTCTAGTTTTTTTTATTTTCTATTACCTTAAGCATGCTTACATACTTAAAAAATGAACCAACAAACCACGGCACTGTCCTATTGTACATAACCTGAGTAAATCGGGTAATTAAATATATTTCAAAATGTAGTCCCCTCATTCAAGAAATTCCTATTTTGAGGAGGATATAAAGTCAATGAATTTGCATGTTTTCCGATTTTTATTGTCTCACTTCCGATCTATTAATGAATACAACAACATCAACAACAACAAAACCAACAACAACAACATTTATTAGCATAATCGACATATAATTATATGCCTTTGGCTAATGAACAGTATACAGTTCTTTCAAATCATGCGTATAAATAATTTGTAATCAAGATTTCAAACCCTTAACAAATAAATTTCCTTCAAATATTTACATATATTCCATTGGACTTTTTTCTTAGCAGATGCCAACAAATTGTCAAACATTTTCAGATTTGGCCACGATGTTTTCGGCAAATATTTTGAACGTAAGTTTTTATATTTAGGACAAGTCAATAACACATGATACTCAGATTCTATAACATTTAAATTACAATTTTGACATATTCTTTGACCCCTAACTTTACCATTATACCTTCCAGTTTCAATAGCTAAGCAATGTGAAGACATTCTAAAACAACTGAGTAATTTTCTTAAGTAATCATTATCAACATTTGTGAGATATGGTTCAAACATAAACAGCGTTTTAAATCTTGAATAATATTCTAGTTTTGGCATGTTTGTAATACTACCATTACATTCCTGTATAAACTGGTCTCTTAACCGTTTTTGTAGCATTGGAAAATAGTTAATATTTGGCGCTATAAGGTTCCATAAATATCCATATCCTAATTGTTCTAAAAGAGTTTTAACATATTTGGGCCAGTTTGTACATCGGGGAGAATTGACATTGTTACACTGGTCTCTAAAAATATCAGTCATGATAGAATCTGGATTATTTACAAGCTTTAACCAATATTTTAGAACTCTCTCTTTGAACAGTATTGAGAGAGGATACCTTCCAAATTTTACCCCAACACTGCCATATTTGGGGTTTGCATTTTTACACCGAGTATCCTTTTACAAAATTTCATATGTATTCTATCAAAGCAACTTGTATCATATACGCCCCATACTTCAGCACAATATAATAAAATTGGTTCAACCATACGATCAAAGAGTGTCAATTTAGTCTTAACATCAACCTAATAATGTGACTATACTGTAGATTAAGTATTATTCGTAGTGGTTTTATCTTCTCTACTGTTCGTGAATAATGAGACTCGCGAATTAAAAATATTCGTGAATAATGCTATTCTAGAATTCAAAATATTCACGAATAATGCCATTCGAGAATTAGAAATATTCGTGAATAATGTCATTCGTGAATTCAAAATATTCGTAAATAACGCAACTCTCGAATACAAACTGTTCATGAAAAATGCGAATTTGTGAATAATTATACGCTACGTTTCTTAAACACAAACATTTACGTTTCACGAATTCTTAGCAATGCGCCAACAAAGAAATCGCTAAATAAAGCCTACGCCAAAATGACTTAATCTACAGTCCTTTGAGAAACTGAAAATAAGAAACATATGCAGTAAATTTGGCACACTAATTTTATACCGATTATAATTATTTCAGCGACAAAACATTATGTCTATTAGAAAAAGAAAAAACGGTATCAAGAAGGTTTAAGTTCATTATTGATAATAGATGCTAAAATAGTAGCATGCAAATATTCAGAAATTGTAAATAAAACGAACACGTTGCTCTAGCATTACCTTATTTCAAAGTTTTGCTTGCTAGATGTTCTTTACATAAGTATGTGAATTTCTATCTTTATAAATTTGGTACTGAAAGTTTAATATTTGCATGATTGAATAAGCGTGAAAAGAGGCAGTGTATACAGCCCCATACAGTTTTTTTTCTATTATTAAAACGCATCTACAGTGAATGAACTATACACTTGAAAAGTGTGTACTATTTTTAATGTTATAGGATGCAAACTTATTTTAAATTTGCAAAAGTAATAGCGTACATACCATCCTGAAAACAAAGCTCAATCATTATAATTCCTTTGGCATTTTTGTGTTCTAAGATACATGGAAACCCTAATACTATCAATGATTTACATTATACAAACGTTCACGTTTCAGGTAAGTGACTATGATTATATAATGCTGAAAAAAAATTGAAAGACGACATCAATTGACCAGATAAGGTCAATGAAATGCAACCTCGTAAAATTACCAGGAATTATAGTGGCATGGTGTCCCATAACCGATACAAAATTTTAGATGTAAAATAGCGATTTGTTTAGCCTGTTTACTCTCTTTATCACCGTTTGCTACTTTAGATGAAAGAAACATGATTTACATCAATAATTTTTCTCTGTTTAGAACGGTATTACAGCGTCTGTCAAACTATTTTGAAAGATTTTATCTTCGAGTTATCATAAGATATTTAAAAGTTTAACAATTTTATTAAAGCTATCCTGGCATATCCAAAAATTTAACAATTTATCTTAAAGCTATCCTGACAATATCCAAAACTTTGACAATTTATCTTCGAGACAATATCCGAAAGTTTAACAATTTATCTTCAAATTATCATGTCAATATTCAAACGATTAACAATTTATCTTCAAATTATCAAATAAAGATTCAACGATTAACAATTTATCTTCAAATTATCATGTCAACATTCAAACGCTTAACAATTTATCCTCAAATTATCATGTCAATATTCAAACAAATATCAATTTATCTTCAAATTATCATGTCAATATCCAAAAGTTTAACTATTTATTTTCAAATTACCGTGTCAATACTCAAGCGATTAACAATTTATATTCAAATTATCATGTCAATATCCAAAAGTTTAACAATTTATCTTCAAATTGTCATGTCAATATTCAAACGATTAATAATTTATCTTCAAGTTTTCACGTCAATATTCAAAATAATAATGATTTATCTTCAAATCATCATGTCAATATTTAAACGATAAACAATTTATCTTCAAATGATTATGCCAGTATCCAAAAGTTTAACAATTTATCTTCAAATTATCATGTCAATATCCCAAAGTTTAGCATTTTATCTTCAAATTTTAATGCCAATATTCAAAAATTATCCCACGATAATTTGCTGCTGATTATGGTCTTGTCTTGTGCAATTGGTATTGCAGAAATCGTCATGGCAACAGGCAACACAGACTGGAACAGATCTTGACATAGTCCTTTTTCCTAATGACACTGTCTCAGTGACACATTCCTGGAAACAATGAACGGCTCATCACATTCTTTTGTCGGCAAAGTTAACAAAGTAAAAGTAGATATACTTTAGATCTCACTTAATATCTAAAAATAAGTTTTCTTTATTTTTGAAAATCACTGTGTTGTATAAAGTATAATTCATACAAGGATGTTCACTCGAGATACCAGGTACATATATTTAAGAAATAATTTATCTCATTCAGTGATTTGTCGCTGAGTAAAATGATTGTTTGGAGTTCAGATGCGAAGGAATTATATCATGAGTACGCACAATGATTTTATTCAAGAGCAAATCACTAAATGAGATATATTATTTTGATTCTACCGGTTACATGTTCCCATTTTAAACTACATCCTTGGTCTACATCTATTAAATATTTGCCAGTTTTTTGTTGGTTTCTTTTCTTTTCCAGTGGGCCGCTATGCCGTTCGGCGCTACATGAAATAATAAGTGTGACGTCAGAAAATTGATTTGCTGTTTAATAACGAGATAGGGCATAAAATTGGCCCAATTTAGTGACACACTTTGCATTTGTTACAAGAATAAAATCAAGTAACAAGATGTAACATTAAGTAACATGTAAAGATGTTCAAGAAGTGTTCAGTAGCATGCAAATAGTCGCCTCTTCCCAGACACACATAACATAAGTAACATCTATGTAACATCTTTTTTACACTCATATAACATTACTAAAGACGTATTTCGGCCAAATTTAAGAAATAAGGTGTAACATGTGTAACATTTTGACTACAAAAAGACGCCACTTCTCAGACACACGTAACATAAGTAACATCTAGTTAACACTACTAAAGACGTTTTTCGACCGAATTGAAAATATGAGGTGTAACATGCGTAACATTTTAACTGTGAAAAGACGCCTCTTCTCAGACACACGTAACATAAGTAACATCTATGTAACATGCTTATAACATTCTTGTTACATCTATATAACACTACTAAAGACGTATTTCGGCCAAATTTAAGAAATGAGGTGTAACATGTGTAACATTTTGATTACAAAATGACGCCGCTTCTCAGACACACGTAACATAAGTAACATCTAGGTTACACTATTAAAGACGTTTTTCGGCTGAATTTAAAATATGAGGTGTAACATGGGTAACATTTTAACTGTGAAAAGACGCCTCGTCTCAGACACACGTCACATAAGTAACATCTATGTAACATGCTTGTAACATCCTTGTTACATCTATATAACACTACTAAAGACGTATTTTGGCCGAATTTAAGAAATGAGGTGTAACATGCGTAACATTTTGACTACAAAATGACGCCACTTCTCAGACACACGTAACAGAAGTAACATCCATGTAACATGCTTGTAACATCCTTGTTACATCTAAATAACACTACTTAAGACGTATTTCGGCCAAATTTTAGACATGAGGTTTGACATGCGTAACATTTTAACTATTAAAAGACGCCTCTTCTTAGACACACGTAACATGAGTAACATCCATGTAACATTCTTGTAACATCCTTGTTACATCTAGGTAACACTATTAAAGACGTTTTCGCCCGAATTTAAAATATGAGGTGTAACATGCGTAACATTTTAACTGTGAAAAGACGCCTCTTCTCAGACACACGTAACATAAGTAACATCTATATAACATGCTTGTAACATCTTTGTCACATCTATATAACACTACTAAAGACGTATTTTGGCCGAATTTAAGAAATGAGGTGTAACATGCGTAACATTTTGACTACAAAAAGACGCCACTTCTCAGACACACGTAACATAAGTAACATCCATGTAACATCCTTGTAACATCCTTGTTACATCTATATAACACTACTAAAGACGTCTTTCGGACGAATTTAAGAATTGAGGTGTAAAATTGAATATTTCAGCAAAGTCATGTTTATATCAATTTAAAGATGTGTGAACATGGTAAAAACGCACTTTTTTTAAATTAGTGATAAAATCATTTACGGAGTCAATCACTCGGGCACCGTTAATGACATGCACGGACTTCTCATGCTTCTTCTGCATTGTTACGGTCGCTTACGTACAGCCTGTAAGTTTAGATTTAATCTCTGATTATAGCGCAAGTGTGTCGACTGTATCGCTCAGTGGTTAGAGCATTGGACTAGCACCTGAGCGAATCGGGTTCAAATCCCATAACAGGCACTTGGGATTTTTCGTTGTAAACATTTTCGTGTGAACAGTAGATGTACTAATAAACTTTGATATGTGGCAGGTGAGTCCAATAAGTCCAAAGTTTATTAGTAGGACAGGACTACTAATAAACTTTGATAATGTGGCAGTTGACCTCAATACAATCGACGCTGTTTATTTTCCAATACAGGTAAGTCCAATATTAGCTTTACAATAGATCTATGACGAATTGTCTTTGAACACCCCTAGACTTACTGGACTAAACTGCCACATTATCAAAGTTTATTAGTAGTAATTGTTATAGACCTCTTTATTTAGTTCTTTAATTTGCTAATTAAATATGCATTGCTGTATAGAAGTATTGATATAGATTTATCATTACATTATCACAAGAAATGCGAACCATCCGTATTATGTTAACCAGTTAATGGTGTGTGCCCATTACGTTACACACAAATAGCGTAATTGGATTCTCTTGTATATTTTTGGAAAAATAAACTTAGCAGGCTAGGCATTTCTCCAAAGGGTATATCATCTCGATCGGGATAAATAATATACACCAGTCGGTGTAACGTGGATAACATAGGAACAACAGAAAACGCTAAAGTTTTGATAATGTTTTATTAAGAAAGTGCCAATACTCATACTATTATGACAACTTTAA